>NW_022196905.1:19239294-19244323 GCF_008632895.1 Mastomys coucha
AAAAAAAAAAGAAAATTTTAGTATCTGAAAATTTTATGACACAAAACTGTATTTATGGAATTTAAGAATAATAGCCTGTCTACTTAATGATTTATTGTATTTGATGATTTGAACAACTCTGAGTTAGGCAGCTCTATATTGTCATCTTCATTGAACACATGAAAGAACTGGGCTTCAGAAGATGACATAGTTTCCTATGGTTATACAGTTTGTGAGAGAGAGATGGAACCTTCACATCTATATGTTTTTTTTTTTTTTTTTTCGAGACAGGGTTTCTCTCTGTAGCCCCGGCTGTCCTGGAACTCACTCTGTAGACCAGGCTGGCCTCAAACTCGGAAATCCGCCTGCCTCTGCCTCCCAAGTGCTAGGATTAAAGGCGTGCGCCACCACCGCCCGACTGGCATCTATATGTTAATGGCACAAGAGTAGATTTATTCTCCTTTGACAACATAGTTTTCTTCCAGAGTAATACACTGAACCAAAAGGGAGCTTCATCCCAATCTTTTTTCCAACACAGCAACACTATAATTGGTTGACAAGTCTGATGGACTAATTTTCCATATATTTTCTTTTGTAACCCTCAGTGTTAGACACCAACTCATTGTTTTATGTACTATTCTGTATAGTAGTGACAAATATTATCTGTTAATGGTTATACTGTAATAGACTTTCTTTTGGATACTTTCATGTACTGATTGTAAGCTTGTTGACTATAACTCATTAAGCTATAAAATATTATATTATGTATTAACTATAATATATAGTTATTACTTATGGTATAGATAAATAAATATATAAAATATATAGTTTGTACATATATATTGTTTACAATATATGTGTACATGCACTGATATATATATATATAAATTTTCATAAATAGTACTATATTTCTAGTAGCATCTCTTTCAGTGCAAGGAGCATATGAGGGTTGCTTTATGTCTATATGCTATTCTTGGTCTCTTACAACTTACACAGTTCCACATTGATGAATTCTGGTTGGTGGAAATTTGATTCTAAGATCATCCTGGCATTTATTAACAATATGCATCAAATACAATAAGTAACTTTAAGTAACCCTTTTTGAGAGCATGAATTTCTGTGGTTCTTAGGTTACTTTAAGTGTTTGGTATTCTGTCTCCCTGTTCTGATTTAAACAGCTGTATATTATATCTTCATTAGAAAATACCACTGCACAAGTGACATCCACAGGAAGCCTCATCTTTCAGAGCTTTGAAGAGACCATGAGTGGGGTTTATACATGTTTCCTCGAGTATAAACCAACCGTGGAGGAACCTATTAAAAATATTCAACTGAAATATATTGTTTATGGTAAGAAGTGAATTTAAATATATTTGAACATTTCCTAATGTTTTATAGTGCTTAATCATTTTGACAGGCATGTTTTGATATATTTTTATTATTTAAGACAGTTTTCAAATTTAAGTATATTTTGATCATATTCTCCACTTCTCCTAAGTCCTTCCAGATCCTGTCACCTACTGTATACACTTACTATTAAGTTCTTTCTCAAGAAACAAACAAGACCTAAATACAAAAACAGAATTCCCCAAGTCTAAGAAGACAAAAATAAAATACATGACCTCCCCCAAGACCCCAAAATGTTCCTCCAAACTGTAACCAAATACATACAAAATCTGTGGCATCCATTATATGTTGGTCAGACATTTCTAAACATGAAGCCTACCCTGGAGTAGTTGATATGCCGAGAGTTACTCCATTGGAGATAACTCATTTTCCCTCTCCAGGGCAGGTATAATTGTCAGTTAGTTGTTAACTTTTACCCCAGTGGTTAAGTTTTCTTTCAATTCATTGATTCATTCACTTATTCATTGATTTGATCATTTATCTTAAAAATATAACAAAATAAAATACAGTATGATAAAACAAAGACTATAACATCAAAGTTTGACAAGGCAAGCCAACAGAGAGAAAATAGCCTAAGAGAAGCCACAAGAGTCAGAGAACCACTCATTCACACATTCAGGAATTCCATAAAAACACTAAACTGAAAGCTGTGATGTTAGCACAGAGGACCTAGTACAGGCCTGGATAAATTCTGTCCATGCTGCTTCAGTCTCTGCCAGTTCATATGAGCTCAGATCATGTTGACTTAGAGGGCACTGATTTCTTGACTTCCTCTGTCCCCTCTGCTTTCTCTTCTGGAGAGTTCCCTGAGTCCTTTGGGGAGAGATTTTATGGAGACATCCCATTTAGGTCTGGGTGTTTCACGGTCTCTCAACTCTCTGTGTAATGTCTGGCTGTGGGTCTCTATGCTTGCTCTCATCTGCTGCAGGAGGAAGCTTTTCTTATGGCTCAACAACAAGTGTAGCAGAATATCATTAGGAGTCAATTTAATTATCACTGCATTTTTCTTTCTTTCTTTCTTTCTTTCTTTCTTTCTTTCTTTCTTTCTTTCTTTCTTTCTTTCTTTTTTTAAGAATAGTGCTATTTGGGTTTACCATAGGTCCCTGGGCTATTTATAGTCCTAGGTTCTTGGTCACCTAAAGGAGTGTCAAGTAGGTATGATTTCCATTCTGTGGAGTGGTCCTTAAGTCAAGTCAGTTATTGCTTGGTTACTACTGCAGGCTTTGTGCTACTATTCCACCTGCATATCTTGTAGATAGTATGCCATTGTATATAAAGGGATTGTTGCTGGTTTGGTATTTATTTCTCATTTGAGGACATGAAGAGTAACTTCCTGTTTCAAAGACACTGGAATGTGGGTGTGAAGGCTGGCTGTAGGCACCAGCTCATCACCCCCATGTTCATTGAATTGTGTAGGTATTCAGCAGTAAGGCCTTGCTGCCAGTTTGTGGAGAGCAGGCTACAGTCTTGGCATTGTGGGAATACCTTTGGATAACAACTCATGTAGATTTAACCCATTCTCAGTACTAGAAGCTTTGTTTGGTGACAAGAAATGGCCGGTTGGTACTCTGTCTCCCCATTATTTGGCAATTTCATTTATATCCTCTTCATATATGTATGTATCTTAGGTAGTTTGTACTGTATTAGGTTTCCATACTGCCCTTCAAATGGCTCTTAATTTTAGCTGTCTCTCTCTGTATTCCTCCCCACAACCCTCTCCCCTTCACCTCCTTACTTGATCCTCCCATTCCAGTGCCTCCTTCCATCCACATCTATCTATTCTACTTCCCTTTTCTAACAAGATGTATCTGTTCCCTTTGCTCCCTTACTTTACTCTCCGTGGTTCTACACATTGTAGCTTAGCTATCATTGACTTAAAAGCTAGTATCCACATATAAATGAACATATGCTCTATTTGCCTTTCTGGGCCTGGGTTACCTCATTCAGGATTTTTTTTTCTAGTTCCATCCATTTGCTTGTAAATTTCAGGATGTCTTGTTTTTAAATGACCAAGTAATGCTTCATTGTGTCAGTGTACCACATTTTCTTTATCCATTTTTCTGCTGAGGGACATCACATTTCTAATTTTTGGCTATTAGGAATTTAACAGATTAGTTTTTTTTAAATGATTTTTTTTAAAGTTTATGGTTTTAACAAGATTTGTTTTTAAAAAAGAACTTTGCTGTTTGTAGTTTTATAACTAAGAGAATTCCTTCCTCCATACATTATGTTGTATGCCTTAACAACTGATTATCAAAGTTTTCTGCAGAAAAACACTGACATGTTAGTCAGCCAGTCAGAGCAGCAGTACAGAACTATACTCTCAAGTCATGGTGATGATATAGTCATGGATTGAACTGCTTTTCTATTTGGTTATCATGGTTGATGGCTTACTCCATCTATCTTTGTTTGTTAGGACCAAGAAGTACATTGAAAATGCCTCATCTTAGATTATTCTACTGAGGAATAAAATTAAGAGGTCTGACTTAATGTGAAATAACAGAAAGTATCATCTAAACAACACAAGTTTATTCAAATTGCTTGGACCCCATATATTAGAGTAAAAATGGCAGGGAAAATGGTCTCCATGTATCTTCAGAGCAAGGGACTTGGCCCTGGAATTAAATGAAGGATCTTGCCACGGAAAGAGTGTCTTAGTAATTTTTCTTGCCATGGAAAAGACCGGACAAACAATGTTCAGGAAAGGAGGTCTTTTTCTAATAGTTTGAAATGGTCTATAGTCCATCGTGGTAGGAAGACATGGTGCTGGAAACATGATTTAGGGAACAGAGGTATGAATGTTGTGCTCGTTCTTTTCTTATCATTACTCCCTTTGTTTCTCCAGTGCATAAGATGATGCCACTCACATTTGGCGTGGATCTTCATTCTCAGTAAAAGTTGCCTGGAAACATCCTCCCAGGCAGCCTAGACATTTATCTCTTCTGCTATTCCAAATTTAGACAAGTTGATGAGGAAGATTAAGGTCACAGTTCTGACTTACCTGAGTGGGCTTAGTGTATGTAATCCTAAGGGTTTATTCTGAGACATTTCTCACTGTAGCCCTCGCAGGCCTGAACTCACAGCAATTCTCTATCTTCTGCATCCCATGTGCTGGGATTACATGTGTGCTACCATGCCTGACTACAAGGGTTGTTATAAAAAGGAAGGCAGAAAAGGGAGATGTGGTGACAAAGGAGAAGTCAAGTGACTGTCTTTGGCATTGGAGGTACGAGTTCCACGTAGCCCAATGTAGGCATCTTCTAGTCATGAAGTTCTGATAAGTCAGTCTCCTATGGATGTTCCAGAAGGAATATGTGTTGATTTTAGTCTAATAAGTCTCAGATTTGTGTTCTCCAGAACTTAAAGTCAGCTCATGTTGTCCCTAAACTAATAATTATGTTTCAGTAGCAATAGGAAACATACATGCTATTGTTTTTACAGCCAAGGTGCCAAACAAATGTCCATTTGTTACTGGTTTCCTGACATGTTGCTTACTCAAAAAGTGCTATTCTATATTTCCAAGAGGGAGATATTGTTATGATACATATGTCATTTTTTAAGTTAGGTAATTTTTTAGATTGTTTAAGCAGGCAGTCAGATTTCATCTCCATATTGTTACTTCCTGTATCTTAGTTTTTTTGTT
>NW_022196905.1:19244371-19261233 GCF_008632895.1 Mastomys coucha
GAAATCCACCTGCCTCTGCCTCCCAAGTGCTGGGATTAAAGGCGTGCGCCACCACCGCCCGGCTTTTTGTTTTTTGTTTTTTGTTGTTTTTGATGTATCTTAGTTTATCACACATATACTTCAACATTTGTTGTAAGAGCATATTTGCATAAGCTAGCAAATATACTTGTACCTGAGTAGTGGTTTGTACAAATGATAATGATAGGGAAAATTCACCATCTATAAACCACATACCAGGCAACGTTGTACTTTTATGTGTAGTTATTAAATACCAAGAGAGCACACATTTATGTGGTGTAGCTGGCAAATAGGACCAGAGTGAGGAATGCTATGTCTTTGCTTCTTGTGAAAATGGTCCCCACCCAGCTATACTATTTGTGGATATCTAGTCAAAGGATCCCACCAAAGAGATACTTACGGATCAGTGTCTATAGCGATATTATTCATTATTTTCAATAATATTCAATAATTGAAATAAAAACAGGCTGGATATCCATCAACATATGAATGGATAAAGGAAATATACAAAGGAATTTTATTAGTAATGAAAAATGCAATTATGAAATTTACAGAGAATTAGATGTACGCAAAAATTATTAAATGAGATAACCTAGACTCAGAAAGGCAAATACCACTTCTTCATATTTCATAGCTTATATTTTAATTTTTGAATATGCATATATGCACATGTACAGTTATAGTTCATGAAACTAGAAAGAGGACCATAAGAGGAGTAAAATGGAGATCATAAGGGAAAGTGGAAGGGTAATAAGAAACACACGACATGAAAATAGAGGGGCAGGAGTAGAAAGAGTGGAAGAAGATGGACAAGTAAAGCACACCTATAAGTGTCAAAAGCAACCCTCTACTGTATGTACTTTTAAGTAAGTGCATGTAGTGGTACTATGAGATTGGCTGGTTTCAGTTATGCAGGCAGTAAAAGAAGCTTAAGCTAAGTACTTAGTAGTTTTTTAATTTAAAAATTATATAAAACACTGAAAGCCAATTTTTCATAAATTTTTAAAAATTTAATTGTTTACAGGTTCATAAATAAGTACTATATTACAGCTCCTAGTCTTCCTCTTCCCCCAGCTTCTCACTCTTTAGAATTCATGAGCTCTTTGCAGTTGGTGATATCACACGTACGCATGTGCACACACATATACACACATGTGCACACACACATACACACATGTGCACACACACATACACACATGTGCACACACACATACACACATGTACACACATACACACATGTGCACACATGCATATACACTGTATTTATGTATGTATATATCTATGTATAATTTATAAAATGCTATGTTTTTCTGTGGCTTCTCTAAAGTTTCTAGTGCTGTTTATCTGTCTTCCTTCGCTCCCTCTGTACTATTTTCACCCTTCCTCTGAAAAGACAACAGGTAGAGCCAAAAGGTTACAGAAAGAAAGCAAATGAAGGCATAATTACCAAAATACAAATTAGAATAAGTACACAAACAGCAAAAGAACAGCAAAATGACAATAATTGACAGACACTATCAACAGTTTAAATATTAACTTTAAATATTCAATTTAAATATTCAACTTTAAATATTAACAGTTTCAATTTCCTAGTCAAAAAGGGAAAACAGGATGGAATCTAACTTATTTTCTTTAATCTTGATGTTTTATAGTGGGTTTATTGCTTTTTATAACTATCTACTTCAGTGAGTTAAGTATTTATTTAAATACTTAAAAATAAAATGCATTTATTTTTTTCAATTCTGTTGTTTTCCCTCCCTTCTGTCCTGTGTTAGCTGTAGTATTATTTTTGTAAACTGTTGTACTTAGCAGTTCATTGTTTTTTATTTTGTTAATTATAGTTACAGATAAATGTTCACTGTTATTCTTTTAGTTGTATCTTTCAATGTTTATATATTTATCTATCATTTCTAAATGTTTGCATCTACTCTAACTTTCACCTCACTTGTGCTGCCCTCCTGCTTCAGCCTCCTGAATGCTGGACTTCTCGGTATGTACCATCGTACCTGTCTGTTACAGTCCTTATTTCTCAGCCATCTATTTTATAGCTAGTCATGTTTTATGGATTATATTTTAGCCATTATACTTATAATTTTAATTTATTTTAATGCCTCCTACAGCAGTTTTCTTCCAGGTCCTTCTTAAAAAAATTAAAGATAGTAATTTGTATTTTCTTGAAGTTAGGTATGGATAGTCATTGACTTTCCTAGTCGGTTCCTTGGCAGTCCCTTGGCTGCTCTATCTTTAAGTACTAAGTTTGACAGTCTGTGTATATACAATTTAAATATAGGTAAGAAAATGGACAGTGGTAAGGGGCATCAGTGTGAGTTAGGGGCTTCTGCTTAAAATGTGAGCCCAAAGAAGACCGGAGAGAAGACCTTGATTGGCAGAAGAACTCTTATCTTACAAGATGACTTTTAAAGTTTTTGTTATTATGAATTTATTTTCATTTTTGGATTTATTGTACCTTTCTTGTAAGATTTAGAGATCTACATTAAAAATGTGTCTTCAATATCAACTACTGTTCTGAAGTTAAGCAAAACTAACTATTTATTAAAAATATAAGAAATATTTTTGCTAATTATATCTCTGGGATTTCTTCTAAAATTTAATATTTTAAAGCATAACAGTGTGATTTCTTCTCTCTCTATAATTCTTCTGTATAAAAATTCAAAGATGTGATGCCAGCATTTGAACACTAGTGCAGTGAGATGAGCCTCCCTAGGGTTGACTCTTAGCTTTGGCAGTGTTGACAGTAGACAGGATTTTTGTAACTTGATTTCTTTGTTCCTGACACAATATCAATAATGTGAATTTTAAATGATGGCAAGGTTTGACTGAGTTACTATTTTTAGAGTCTCTGTGATAATATTTCAAGCCTAGTATACTGTGAGATAGGAGTTTGTGAAGGAAGGAGAATACAGATATTTACTGGAAATGAATATGAATTTATTTCAAATACTTAATATATTTAAAATAGTTACTAAGCATTTGAATTGCATGAATAATCATGTTTTTGTCTTTTTCTTCTTAATTTCTGTAGCTTATCGTGAGCCTCGTTTTTATTACCAGTTCACAGCCCGATACCATGCAGCTCCCTGCAATAGTATCTATAACATTTCTTTTGAGAAGAAACTTCTTCAGATTTTAAGTAAACTGGTTCTTGACCTTTCCTGTGAAATTTCCTTGATTAAGTCTGAATGCCATCGTGTTAAAATGCAAAGAGCTGGTTTGCAAAATGAATTGTTCTTCACATTTTCAGGTAAATATACAAAATATTTTAAAGAAAGACAATTTGGGAACACAACCAACTGATTATAATAAGAATGTTACCAGTATAAATGTATTTCTTCCTCTCTGCTTTAACTTAGTGCTAATAGCCTTCCAAATAAAGTCCTGCTGATTCATGCTGTTAGTGGGAAGTGTGCTGTGGCTCTTTACTGTTGAATGAAAGTTAAAGCAAGGTCCCATAGTATTTAGTTAGTATTTAGTTAGTGAAAGCACTTGCTTGTAAGGTAGCTAGCTAGCATTGTAGAACAGACACGTCATCTGTTTAATGTGTTGTTACTAACCATGGGGTGTAGAGGTGCAGAATTTCAGGAGTAAATAGCCATGTACTTTATAGGATGTCTTTATCCTCTTTTGCTATTTTTCTCTCCTTTATTTTGTCACCTAGAATTTTGGCAGAGACTTGAAACTTTAAAGGCAAGAGGAAGATGAATTCCCTTATCTTCTGTAATTCTTGCTTTTTCTCTTCTCCAGGAAAATTTCAACATTTTTCACCAGATGATCAAGCTAAATGGTCAGCTTAAGCTTTTCTGGGGCCTGTCAAGGACACACTACTAGTATACAGAGGCTTCGTGAGTCTTTGTTTCCTAGTTGTTTTAATTAGATGGACATGCCCTAAGAAAAACTTTTCTTTGAATCTATCATAGGAAAGAGATGACATCTAGTGTAAATGTTGTAATTGTGAACCTGCTTTGTGCTTCCTCTAATGACTAATTTTTTGAACATTTTAAAATATGTTAAGTGGTCATTCATTTATCTCTTTTGAAAACTGTTAACTCAGATTCTTTTTTACCTTTTAATTGTGGGGATTTTTTTGTTTTTGTTTTCAACATTGTTTTTAGTAACCTGAGGTCATTAAAGACTACCACCTTTGTAGTTCAGTCTATTCACTTTACATTAAGATGCATTTTGAGCCTATTTCTTTAAGTAGGCCTGGGTTCAACTTTATGCCTTTCATATGTGGGGTTTTATGAAATTATATTGAAAAATGACTCATGTCATTTTATGGAAAATTGATATAACTGAACAACATCATACTAAGCAAAATTACCTACTCCTTGTATATTCTGGTCTACTTTATTATTTTATAGTTGTCATTGTTCCATTATTCTTATTTGTCTACCTTTGTCTTTAAGCCCTGATGTTCTGACTTTTATTTTGATCTATTAGTCAGGTATTCTATTGCAGTTTGTTGCAGATGTTCTTTATCCAGCTGAAGATATTTGCCTCAGCCATGAGTTAGTAATTTCTTTTTTAAAACAAGAATGGCATTATGTTCATGCAGTGCTCGACTTTGTTCTTTACCTTGTGATGCGGTCAGAAGTTGGTCTCTCTTTCCATTGTCACTCTAGAACCTGGAGTCAATTCTACTTGATCATTCAATGTTGTTCTTTTGGTATATTGTTGGAGTTGATTCCATATTGTTGAGATTTTTCATTCTCTCCTATGCTAGCCCTTATTATTCCTTAGGAATTTCTTTCCCATATTCATTAATTTTTGTTTTCTGACTCAGAGTTTAACTAGGGCTATATGTGTGATCCTGGGGTTGGCGATATCCTTTCAAGTTTGATTTACTCACTAGCAGTTATACAACTAGAAACCATGCCTCTCCATTTGTTGGACTCCATT
Source organism: Mastomys coucha (assembly GCF_008632895.1). NCBI lineage: Eukaryota > Metazoa > Chordata > Mammalia > Rodentia > Muridae > Mastomys > Mastomys coucha. The sequence goes on from NW_022196905.1 coordinate 19,249,307, forward strand.
AGTTAATAATAAATCATCAGGAAATGGTAAGGCCTCATGATCCTTGTTTCACTACCATAGTTGGGGACTAGAAGAGCTTGACTTGTATGAACCTAGTGCCAATATACATAACTGAGCTCATGTTTTCTTTCTTCTTCTTCTTGTTCTTTTTGTTTGTTTGTTTGTTTGTTTTGAGACTTCTTTTTTTTTAAAATTGGATTTTTTTATTTACATTTCATGATATCCCTTTTACCAGTCCCCCCCACCTTAAACCCCTTATCATATCCCTCCTCCCCCTGCTTCTATGAGGGTGCTCCCCACTCACCCACCCACTCCTGCCTCCCCACCCTCACATTCCCTTACACTGGGGCAGTGAGCCTTCACAGGACCAAGGGCCTCTCCTCCCATTGGTGCCCGACAAGGCCATTCTCTGCTACATATGTGGCTGGATCTATGGGTCTCTCTCTGTGTACTTTTGGTTGGTGGTTTATTCCTTTGGTGCTCTTCTGTAAGAGCAGTAATTGCTCTTAACCACTGAGCCATCTTTTCAGCCACCATTGTTTACAATTTTAATGATATCTTCTTTAAGTTAGTATATTGTTTCTTCCCCCTTTTAAAAATTGAATTTGCTCATATTTTTTCAAGTTCCCTTTATATAAACTTCTGTTGAAGTCAATCTGTTTCTTTGTTTTATCTAAAAATGTCTTTATTGTTATTCTTATGTGTTGGTCTATTTGTGTGGGTTTATGTACCCCAGTGAGCACATGGAGGCCAGAGGACTCTTCGTGGAAGTTGTACTCTTGTTCCACTTCTACACAGCTCCTAGGAACAAACTCAGGTCTCAGCTTGTTTCTTTTTCCTACTGACCCTTTTTGCTTGTGCCCTATCCATGTCTTTCCTAATATTTTTTTCTCAGTGATATAAACATGTTTACTAGACATTTCTCTCTGCTCTTCACTTCATGTCACAGATTTTGTTAAGTTCATTTTACTTTGATTAAAAATATTTCCTTTTTCTTGATACTTCATATATTTTGCATTAATTTGTTTCTCATTGTCCAAGTTATTTGAGGTTTTTCAATGTTTTTCTGGCACTGATTCCTAGCTTAATATATTTTTGGTCTGGATGCATAAACTACATGATGTCTAGTCTTTAATATTTTAAGGTGATTTTTATGGCTCAAATAAGGAGGGTTTATTTATTATTAAGTTTATTATGTGAGTTTGAGAAGAATATGTATTCTACATTGCTATATAGAAATATCTCTATTATTTGTTTAGTTACTCTATGAGTTAACCATGTTCTATTTCATATTATGATTTCTTTGTTTTTAGTTACCAATAAAGAAGAATATTGAGAAATAATGCTAGTTTTCTTGCAGTTCTTTCAATTTTTCCTTTAGGTGTGTTGGTTTTATGTGAATATTTGGGGGACAGAGGTTGACACTGGTGGTGTCATCCTCTTTCACTTTGCAAGTTGTTCTTTTGAAATGGGATCTCTTGCTGCACTTGTACCTTGTTGTCTTCACTTTTCTGACCAGGCAGAACCTGCCTCTACTGATTAGTGCTGGCATTGCAGATTCATGTCACCACCCCAGTCCTCACCTTTGTTCCTGAGTGCTGGGAATCTGAACTTGGGTCTTCATTATCCATCCATCAAATACCTTTACTCATGATGTTCAAGACATAAGGAAAAGCGATTCTTAAATCTTTGTGAAGAATTGATCTTACTGTCATTATATAATAACTTTATTCTTTCTCGAACCCAGAAAATCCTTTTCTTCATTCTGATTTCTATGACATATGAGAGAAACATTGTTCCTCCTGCTTCTTTTGTATTCATGTAAGCCTCAGTGTACTTTCCCCACCTTTTCCTTGTATTTTGTGTTTATCCTTACATTTAATATAGGTCTCTATGGAAACCTTGCACTCTGGCCTTAAAAATAAAATGATAAATTTTATCTTAGTTCTTAGCATTATATAACCCTTATATGTGACAAATTATTTTCCTTTCTGGATTATTACTCTCTTTTTTTCCTGATGTTTGTTTGTAGCATGTTTTACACAGAAATGAAGGCTCCATCTGCTTATGTGTGAAATTTATGATGTGTAAGATTTGAGGCAGTTGGCCATTATTTACTCAAATAAATCACTCATGCATATTGATATATGTATTGTCCTATGGCGCTCTGTGCCTTTTCACCTTCATTCTCCTCCTCCTGCTTGTTGTCCTCCTCTTTCTCCTCCTCCTCCTCTTCTTTTAAAGATTTATTTATTTATTTATTTTATATGATTACACTGTAGCTGTCTTTAGATATACCAGATGAGGGCATCATATCCCATTACAGATGGTTGTGAGCCACCATGTGGTTGCTGGGATTTGAACTCAGTACCTCTGGAAGAGCTCTTAACTGCTGAGCCATCTCTCCAGCCCCGTTCACTTTTTTCTTTTGATCAGATTTAAGTAACATATCTTTAAGTTCCCCAATTGTTTCTCTAAACTGCTCAAAGATGTTAAATTTTTTCAGTGAATTCCTTTCAGTTATAATTCCATGCCTTAGATATTAGATGACTTTTTATAATTTATTTTGTTATTAATATTCTTTTCATTTCAACATGTTCTCTTTTCTTTAGTTCTTTGTTCATTATTTCCTTCAGCTCTTTGAGCATATTAAAAATTGTTTTCAGAGTTTTTGTACATTAGCCTAGTAACAGCTCCATGCAAAATTGTTTAGAAGATTGTGGGAAAATGAGCTGATTAATATTATGTATTCAAATGACCTAAGGTTTATTTGAAAATAGTTTGAATGGTTAAATATTTCTAAATAGGAAAATAGTTGAATGGCTAAAAGGATGTAAGCAGTATTAATGGGAAAATTATCAAGATTACTTTTGGCTAATTTTTACAAGTAATTTTAAATAGAAAACTGAAGTACTTACAGTTTTTTTATTGTATTCTTTTAGCTGTAAATAATGACAAAGCTTAAGTATTTTTGTTTTTGTTTTTTATTTTTATTTTTATTTTTATTTTTTTTGTAGAGTGTAAGGTAGAAGTCTTAAGATATAAAGCAATATGTGTCTGAATTAGTTATAGATCTGGGGCTTCAAGTAACAGTTTTTTTTTTTTCATACGTTTTTATTAGCTCTGGGATTTAACAAAGGTATTTGATTATGAGTTTGACATTATACTCTGTAAGTATTGGTTACTGGAAATCCTTGAAGCACCTGCTTCTTACCTCAGCTTTGAGCTTGATGTCTTAGCACCGCAGAAGTTTGCCCCATGACCTTGCAGAGATATTCATCAGTCCAATAGTGCTATGTCCATTAAGTTTTCCTGATACATATTTATTTTAAATAAATAGAATTTTATTTTGCATATAGTTGTTACTATAGGTGCATAAATATATATGTGTTGGTATGCATGAAAGTATTTATTATATTGGTTAAAAGTGGCCACAGCTTTAGTTTAAATTTCATTGAATTTCCAGTGTTGTTGTTATAGTTTATCTTTCTCTTTTTAGTTTATATCTAATATCTACACAATAAGCAATAACTTAGTGCAGTGAAATCAAATAGATAAGAGAGGTTGGTAAATAAAAAATGAATTTATATACAGAATTAAAATATACTTAGTAAAATTTGAAGTAATTCTGTTGTTAAATACTACAAAATATAAATATTTCAGCATCAGGTACTGAGAAACTTAATTTCTAAGATTATTGTAGAAATGAGGTTTTCCTGATTTATATACAACAAATACTTGGCTTAGGATTTTGCTGAGATATTTAGCATTCGAAGAAATTCCAGACTTAATAATGGAATAGTCACTGTTGACAAATAATGTTTAATTTTTCAGAATTTAAATATTTCAGAATTGTAATATTTAAATAGAGTATATAAGAATAAATATAAACTATAGTATCTTTTCTCAGTTGCATCTATAGACACCGAGAAAGGATCCAAGCAATGCACAGACCATAGCTGTGAAGCCTCCAAAAGGTTATCTAAGGTACGTTCTGTGCTGGTGGAAGAGCATTGAATGAAAACGATCAGTGTTTATGGATTCATCTCAGTCTTTGTGTTAGTCATGTGCAAAATACATAGAGGCACAATGACATAAAACATCACCTACCACAAAATAAGAAATTAGTATAATTGATACTTGACAAGCACTTTAAATACAACATTGTGTAATTAGTTACATAAAGAATGATTTCATTTATTTGGACTAATTTTACATGGTTAATTTATATTAAAAAGAAATCATGACTACAATTTATTTAGTCAGATCAGTTTTCACATATGTTTGCATGTTAGCCTTAAATAATGCAGCTTTTCTAGACTCACTTGTTTTTGCAGTTATCTCATGGGTATTTAGTATTTGTGTGTAGTCATCATGTCATGCACAGATACAAGGTCATATCTTCCTCTTAAGTCTTTACTCATTTTTCTTATCTAATTTGGATATTTAGAGTCAGTACACTTATGGATGAGAACACCACAGATGTACTATGTCCAATTTGTGAATCTGTATTAATTGCTGTCCCTAGTCTGTACAAGGAAGCTTTACCATGAGGACTATGAGCTGTACTAAAATAGACATACAGTAAAATGTTTACATAACTTATGCTATGTGCATTTAGCAAAATAATCATAGTAGATTCACCTGACCTATGTGCTACTTTCCCGTGGACTTTCCCAAGTACCAGGCAGTGTTTCTCCTGCGGAGTGGACTTTAAATCCAGTCAGAAAGAAGGCAGCAGAAGAAGTATAGATTTCCATGTACATACATTGCTAGGATTAATATTGTGAAAATAGTTACCATTATTGTATCTACCTATCGTTCTTTTTATATCCACTAGTGATCCATGCATAATCACAGATCATATATCATCTTGTTGGATTTTTACCCTTTATTAATATGTAATGGCTTTCTTTAGCATTTCTTATGTTGTCTGAAAATCTACTTTATCAGAGATCAAGCAGCTGTATTGGCTTCCTACTTCCATTTGCCTGATTATTAACTTCTACCCTTTCAAACAACCTTGTGTTTAGTTTTGATCAGCAAAGTGTGCATGTGTGTGTGTGTGTGTGTGCGTGTGTGTGTGTGTGTGTGTGTGTGTGTGCATGTGTGTGTTTGTGTGTGTGTATGGCTTTAGATAACAGAATTTTTTTTTAAATTTGAGTTATTTAATGTCTGTCTTTTAATTGTAGAGGGAAGACTAATGAAGACTTGATGATATGTGTTATTTTATTGGCTGTTCTTATGGCTGGTTATATTAAAAAAATTTTCTTTTTTCCATATATTTTAAGAGTATGTTATTTGTGTGTGTGTACAAGTGCTTTGCTTGTAAGTATGTATGTGTACCATGTGTGTCTATATAATTCAGGGGTTTCAGAATCCAGACCTGGAGTTACTGGCAGTTGTGAGCTATGATCCTGAAAATTGAATCCAGTTGCTCTGCAAGAGTAGCAAGTGCTCTTCACCATGAAGCATCTCTCCAGCCTCCTCTGCCCAGGTTGTATGAGGGTTTGGTGTTTACTGTGTTTGATGTCCTGGATTCTTCCCGAGTTCTTGTCATTTTATCCAATACTCTTGTGAATGCATTCTTTCTTGTGATCTTATAATCAAAGCTTTCATGTTTTTCTATATTTATTGTTTTGTTTCTTCTGCAATACTGGCTTGGTTGTCACATACAGTTTTAATTTTCTCAGAAATGTTATTTCTCTGCTACCTTCAAAAGGTACTTGTTGGATATAGCAATTTTGGTTGATAGTATTTCAAGTTTAAAGCTTAAAATAAATCATTTCATGCGTTCTTGAATGTTTGATATTATATGTTAAAAGGTCTGATATTATGTTTAACTTTTAAGTGAATTGCTATTTTTCTCTTACAGTTTCTTCTTTAGGTAATTTTGGCATCTTGATTATATTCTTTTGTGGATTGGTAATGTGTGTTTAAATTCTAATGCCTGTTCTTTTCTTGTTAGTTGCCCCAACCCCTGACAGTTAAGGAAATTGTCTCTATTCTTTCCTTGGATAGATTTTCTATACATTTAGTTTTTTTTGCTTTTTACTCTCTGCTTTTCCTTCTGTGACATGGGTTTTTAATTTGGTCTTTGTATTTTGTCCCAGAGTTGGTGGAGATTTTAGTCGTCATGCATTCATGCTTGCTTGTTTGCTTATTTATTTATCTTTGCCGATGTCTGAATGTAAGAGTTCCTCATCCTACCTACCTTTTCATTCTTTAAATTCTTGTGTTTGCTCTCATCTATGGGGAATCTAGTTATGGACCTTGTTTATTTTTCGTTTGCAGCATTTCTATTTGTTTTATTTCCCTAAATCTCAAGTTACGTTGCTCACTTTGTCATCTATGCTCTTGACTTTCTTCAAGTTCGGAACTGATCTCTATACATTAATTCATTGTTTGTATAATTTTTGAAGTCACTGACAATTTTTACAAATAAATATTTAAGATCTTCATTTAGTATTTTACTCATTTCAATATCTTTGAATTTAGTTCCTTATGGCCTTTTGGAGGAGGTGGGGTGTGTTGCATTTTCATGTGTCCTGTATTTCTCTATTGCCATTTGCTAATATAGTGATTTGTTTCTCCTGGTTTTATCTATGTATTTTCTTAATAATCAATCTACTCTTGAGGTTTAACCACAGTGCAACTGAGAACATAAAAACAAACTACCATAAACTAAGAATTCTAAATAAGATTCAGAAATACATTTCAAATTGATAAAAGCCACCAAAGGCTATAGAACAGAAAATGGCAAAAAGTGTCATACGGTGAGATTTATAATATCAGATATAGGTTTTTACCTGTAGAGCAGGTCTTAAATTTAAACAGAAGACAGTTACTTACCCCTTACTATTCATGCCACTGTTGCCCCCTTAGGTATATCTTAACCAGGGCAGTCATCAGTCTAGCTTGGAAGATTCCCAGTTGGGAAGACAGTTTAATGCTTTTCTCCCCCAGCAAACTATGCCCTAGACAAGACCTGTACAAGATCAAACTAGTTGACATTCCAGCATAACTGGGGAAAAGGCTCACCAGGTACCACCCCTAGCTGAGGTGCCACTGAAGGAGAGTCTGTTTTCTTCAGGAGTTTTTCTCCAATTGGGTTGATCATCTTCCAGTGGATGGCCCCACACCCATGTACATATGGATAGCACTAATTAGACTAACTGTTATAAAAAGTAACACATGAAAGTAAGGGGCATGTGGAAAGAGCTGGGGAGTGAAGATGATAAAACAGTCATTGAATACATGTATGAAATTCTCAACATATTAATAAAATTATATTAAAATACTGTAGCATGTTCTCTAAAGTTAATTTCACCTACTGCATATGTAAAAGTAGTAAGTGCATTAAGTGCATGAGAAAGACTAGGGGTCAGGAAAGAACCAATGTTAAATTGAAAAACAAGTAAACATTGAGTTGTGAAGAATGTTGTAAGGGAGAAGGAATAGCAATAAATAAAAAATTTCCCAATAATGAAAAAATGTATAAGATAAAAATAGAAGTAAAATAAAAGCACAAACAGAACCCTTACTAAGAGTAATTTAGTGTTGTAATACTATTTAAACTAGAAAAATGTTAGAGAGGGAAGCACAAACAGACAAAAGAAATTCAAATATTAAACTGGCTTTTGTAGCTTCTTTTAAAATTGCTGTCTACCAGACTAAAAAAAGGAGCAGGTGGATCACTTGAATTTGGTGCCTTGTCTTTCTTAGGAGGAAGGCTGGATCTTGTCTGGTCTTAGCTTTTTAACAGGGCTCCCACCTTGAGTAGCTCCCTTTGCTTGCAGCCTTTACTGAGGATACTTATTTATAGTTCATGTGCAAGCTCTTGAGACTCCTTAGTCACGTCCCTGGGATTGCTAATATTCTGACTCAGGGGTATCTCCCATGTGTAAGTAAATGTGTGGGGAGTGTGGAAGCACAAATAGCCCCCAGATCTTTAAGTGTGCTATCAAAGTCCACAGAGCATTAAAACACCTCACTGGAAGAATCTAGGAGTCAGCTGGCACTTGAGAGTTGTAAGTCCCTAGAACAATGAACAGCACAGTAGATCTAATTTGTAAGCAATGTTTTCTGATTTTTAGGAAAGGGCTAACTTTTTTCTCAGTCTTTTAGTTCTTTTGATGCTATTGTAAGTGGAATCATGACTTTACTTTTATTTGGGGATGCTTCTTTTTTTAATGTATGGTAAGCCAATTGTTTTATTTCCTATAAATTTTACATCCTATGACTCCTGTGAATTTATTGTTCGAGCTTCCTGAATTAATGACAGAGTGGAGACTTCTAGTTTTGCTGCTTATAAGATTATTTCATTTACAGAGATGATGTTATAGTTTTCTTTTCAAATCAAATTGTTCTTTTATTTCCTTATTTGTTGTACCTGTGATTTCCCCAGACTGTTTTAAATAGAAGAACCAAAACCAGACTTTTTATTCTTCATGATGGAGGAAAAGCTTTTCAGTCTTTAATATTCAGTATGATGTTATCTAAACTTTTATGTGGTTTGGGTTCTGTTCATTTATTTTTATTCCTATATTTTTATTATGGGTGTGTATTAACATTTAAAAATACTTTTTCTGTCATCAGTTGAGGAAGAATTTGTGCTTTTAAAATTTTAACTGTGTGATGCCATTATCACAATTGACTCTTGTAGGTAACAGTGGTGAGGCAGAGCTGAAGACAAGGCTCTGCAGTGGTCAGTAACAGCCCAAGGAGTTCTTTTTAGAGATATCTATTAAGATTGGGGGGGGGGCTCAGATTCTTTAACTCACTGCAGAAAAGAATTTCAGGACTAAATCAGTGTGAAGCTGTGTTGGAGTTAATTAAAAAGATAATTTAACATACTTTTAGGCATGGTAAGTAATATGGGGACTGCTTAGGACAAGGAGAGTAAGGCTTAAGCATAATTGTTATGTTAGCCATCTTTACAGTAGCTATATGTATGATTCAGTGATTTCTGAAGGTAATCAGAAAGGTTCTGATTCAATTCAAGAGGTTACTAAGGAACTTGTAAAAAATGTTTTCAGTAAAAGAGAGTTATAGGGTGGCTTCTGGAGTAGATTGGCTGGGATTACAATTGATAATGTCATCCTAGGCCATAGGGGGTTGCATAGAAAGTTGAGGGTTTTTTACACACACACACGCACACACACACACACACACACACACACACACACACACACACACACACACATACTTTAATTTTTTAAAATTATCTTTAATCTTTTTTTGCAGTCCAATAGTTATCCTCTTCCCAGTCTGCCCTCCAACAGTTCCTCATCCCATTCCTCCTCCTCCATGTCTCCAAGAGGATGGCCCCGCCCATCCCACCCCACCCGCCACACTCCCTGTATCTTCAAGTCTCTTGAGGGTTATGTGCATCTTCTCTCACTGAGGCCAGACCAGGCAGTCCTCTGCTGTATACATGTCGGGATCCTTGTAAAAGCTAGTAAATGCTGCCTGGTTGGTGGCTCAGTGTCTGAGAGATTTCAGGGGTCTAGGTTAGTTGAGATAGTAGTCTTCCTATGGGCCACTCTATTCCTCCTCAGAAAGTTTTAGATTTTTTAAAATTGTTATTTATGTTTGTTTATTTACATCCCAAATGCTGCCCCTTTCTGGCCTTTCCCTCAGAGTCCTTCCCATCTTCCATTCCTTCTCCTATGACAGGGTAGTGCTCCTCTGGGTATCCCCTCACTCTGGCACATCAAGTCTACCCGAGTAGACACATTCTCTCTCAGGCCAGACAGGGTAGCCCTCTTGGGGAATGGACACCACAGTCAGGCTACAGCTTTAGAGAGGGCCTCAGCTCCAGTTGATGGGGAATGAATTCCACAGTCAGGCTACAGCTTTAAGGAAGGCATCCCCTCCAGTTGTTGGGGTCCCACATGGAAACTGAGCTGCACATCTGCTATTTGTATGCTGGGGCCTCATTCAAGCCTGTGTATGCTCTTTGATTGATGGCTCAGTCTCCAAGAGCTCCTAGATGTCTAGGCTTTCTGACTCTATTGCTACTCCTGTGGAATTCCCATTCCCTTCATGGCTTTTAATCCTTCCCCCAACTATTCCATAAGAGTTCCTAATCTCCATCCAATGCTTTGAAGAGTTCCTAATCTCCATCCAATGCTTGGATGTAGGTATCTACATCAGTTTCAGTCAGCTGTTGGGTAGAGCCTCTCAGATGACAGTTTTGCTAGGCTCCTGTCCAGAATCGTAACAGAGTATTAACAACAGTGTAAGGGATTGGTACTTGCCCATGGGATGAGTTTCAAGTTGTGCTGGTTATTGCTTGGCCATTCCTGCTGCTTCTGCTCCATCTTTGTCCCAGCATTTCTTTTAGACAGGACAAATTTTGGGTAGAGAGTTTTGTGGGTGGGTTCATGTCCCTATCCTTCCACTGGGAGACCTGCTTGGCTACAGGAGGTTGCCTGTTCAGGTTCCATGTCCTCACAGTTAGGCATCTCAGCTAAGATTACCTGCATTGACTCCTGTGAGCCTCCCTCATCCCAGGTTTCACTGACTTCTTAGAGAGTCTCCATACCTTCACCGTGGCAACTGCAGATTTCCATCATTTTCCTGGCCCTCTGGGCTTCTTTCCACTCTCTCCCCTATACCTGATCCCGACCACTTCCTTTTCCACTACCTTTTCCCACACACTTCACTCCCTCCTCTACCTCCTATGACTATATTGTTCCTCCTTCTAAGTGTGATTCAAGCATCCTCTCTTGGGCCTTACTTCTTATTTAACTTTTTAGGGTCTGTAGGGTGTACTTTCTGCCAGACATCCACTTATCAGTGAGTACATACATAACATGCCATTCATGTCCTTTTGCATCTGGATTATTTCAGTCAGGATGATACTTTCTACTTCCATCCCTTTGCCTGCAAAATTAAGGCCATTCTTATTTTTAATAACTGAATAGTATTCCGTTGTGTGAGTGAACAACATTTTCTGTATCCATTCTTTGGTTGAGGTACATGTAGATTGTTTCCAGTTTCTAGCTGTTGCAAATAGAGCTCCTAGGAATATAACAGAGCACACATTTCCTTGTGGTGAAAGTTTAGATATTTTTATTGTACTTAAAGTTAATTTTAAATGTGTAATTTCCAGAAAATTTTAGGTTTATGTGTTGGAAAGGTGAGAGGCCATACTCAGTGGACCTGTATATATGTATAGGGCTAAAGCATGGTTCATTGCCATTTTAGCATTTTTAAATTTTTTTCCTTATTAATTTTTTTTAATTAGAAATTTTCTTTATTTACATGTCATATGATATCTCCTTTCCCAGTTTTCCCTCCAAGAAAAGAAAAAAAGAAACCCTGTTTCCTCCCCTCTTCCCCTGCTCAACAGCTTGCCCTCTCCCACTTTCTGGCCCTGGAATTTCCCTACACTGGGGCATAGAACCTTCATAGGGCCCAGGGCCTCTCCTGCCCTTGATGACCAATTAGACCATCCTCTGCTATACATATACTGCTGGAGCCATTTGTCTCACCATGTGTACTCTTTGGTTGGTGGTTTAGTCCCTGGGAGCTCTGAGGGTACTAGTTAGTTCATAGTTCGTCCTAAGAGGCTACAAAGCCCTTCAGCTCCTTGGGTACTTTCTCTAGCTCCTTCATTGCAGACCCTGTGCTCACTCTAATGGATGGCTGTGAGCCTCTACTTCTGTATTACTCGGGTACTATCAGAGCCTCTCAGGAAACAGCTATATCAGGCTCCTGTCAGCCAACACTTGCTGGCATCCACAGTAGTGTCTGGATTTGATGATTGAATATAGGAAGGATTTCCAGGTGGAACAGTCTCTGGATTATCCTTCCTTCAGTCTCTGCTCCACAGTTTGTCTCTGCAACTCTTTCCATGGGTATTTTGTTCCCCCTTTTAAGAAGAAACAAAGTATCCACACTTTGGTCTTCCTTCTTCT
>NW_022196905.1:19261839-19265407 GCF_008632895.1 Mastomys coucha
CTCAGGTGACAGCAGATGCTGGAGAGGTTGTGGAGAAAGAGGAACACTCCTTCATTGTTGGTGGGACTACAAGCTGGTACAACCACTCTGGAAATCAGTTTGGCGGTTCCTCTGCAAATTGGACATAGTTCTACCAGAGGACACAGCTATACCACTCCTGGGCATATACCCAGAAGATGCTCCAACATGTTATAAGGACACATGCTCGACTATGTTTATAGCAGCTTTATTTATAATAGCCAGAAACTGGAAAGAACCGAGATGTCCCTCAACAAAAGAATGGATACAGAAAATGTGGTACATCTACACAATTGAGTATTACTCAGCTATTAAAAAAAATGAAATGGATGGATCTGGAAAATATCATCCTGAGTGAGGTAACCCAACCACAAAAGAGTACACATGGTATGCACTCTCTGATAAGTGGGCATTTTAGCATTTTTATTTAGAGTTTTTATATAGGAACATTATCCATCTAAGCTACCATCTTAATTATGCTTGGAATTTTTGACTGTGAGCTGATGAGAGACTTCAAACAGTTGGTGCTGAGAGAAATTAATATTTCCTTAGTTTTTTCTGTTTTTTTTTATTGTACCTCAGTTCTCCTCTGTTTACTGTGGAAGATGCATTTCTATAACTTCTTACCTGCTGAATGTAGTTTACCTATTCAAAGCTCAGATGTTTCATCTTATCTTATATAAATAGAATATTAAATTTGAACTTGGAGATTAAAGGATTACCATGTTTTAGAATATGGAAGAAACAACACCATTACTCAGAACACCAAACCATATAAATAATAAAGCATACAGCAGCGTATCATGTATGCCTGACCTTAAGATCAGCACCAAAAATAGCAGACAGAGCCATTTGCCATGAGGTCCCTGTTAAGCATGTTACTAGTAAATCAGCTATAATGGAGAATTGGGATGAGTTTAGTTTTAGGGGCATCCAAACCTTGGAACACTGAGAATATGTTACCCAAGTTGTCAGGCATATACACCACACCCTCCTTTAATTATGACTCCGGTTTCCTCTGTGCTGTTAGGCCATCATGCCTAATGCAGCAGCTTTTCTCATTGTCTTAATATCTGAGTTTAGAAGTAGGAGCCCTTAGTACATAAAATACATACTGCTAGTTATACATTGAGAATGTGGCAGAAGAGAAAAGATCAATTCCAAGGAGAAATCCAGTGATGCTATAAACTAGAAGGAAAACAGTATGAGACTGTAATTATTATATATATCAGAAATTCCTAAAAGCAAGAAAGGAAGAAAAATGCATAAGTTTACAATTATGGATATTTCATGTGTAGCACTCATCTTTGCAATTAAGAATTTATCTGAGTGGTTATTAGCCCAGAAGTTTGGAATACAGGAAGAACAACCCACATTCCACAAGGAACTCAAGAAGAAGGAAGACCACAAAGTGGACATTTCATTCCTTCTTAAAAGGGGGAACCAAATACCCATGGAAGGAGTTGTAGAGATTAACTATGGAGCAGAGATTGAAGGAAGGGCAAGCCAGCCTAAATATAACTATCTCCTGAGAGGCTCTGACAGTACCTGACTAATACAGATGTAGAGGCTCACAGCCATCCATTGAACTGAGTACATGGTCCTCAATGAAGGTGCTGAGAAGGTATATTCTCTTATTTGGGGGTGGAATGTTCTGTTAAATCCAATTGTTTTGTCACTTCTGTTAGTTTCTCTGTGTCTTTGTTTAGTTTCTGTTTTGATGACCTAACCATTGGTTAGAGTAGGGTGTTGAAGTCTTCCACTATAGTGTGTGAGGTTTAATGTGTGCTTTGGGCTTTAGTAAAGCTTCTTTTATGAATGTGCGTGTTCTTGCATTTGGGGTAGAAATGTTCAGAATTGAGACTTCCTCTTTGTGGATTTTTCCTTTGTTGAATAACTGTCCTTTCCCATCTAGTTTGATAGCTTTTGGTTGAAAGTCTATTTTATTGGATAAGGATGACTACTCCAGCTTGTTTCTTGGGACTGTTTGCTTGGAAAACTCTTTACTAGCCTTTTACTTTAACTTAGTGATTGTCTGTCTTTGTCACTGAGGTGTGTTTCTTGTATGCAGCAAAATGCTGGATCCTGTTTACATATCTAGTCTGTTAATCTATGTCTTTTATTGGGGGATTGAGTCCATTGATGTTGAGAGATAGAGAAGACAGATGATTGTTAGTTTTTGTTACTTTTGCTGCTTGAGGTGGTATTATGTGTGTGAGACATTCTTCTTTTGGGCTTGTTGTGAGATATTTAATTTCTTGTGTTTTTTTGGATTTCATTAACATTCCTTGTGTTGGAGTTTTCCTCCCAGTATCTTCTGTAGGGGATGTATTAGTAAAAATATATTGTTTAGATTTAGATTTGTCGTGAAATATCTTGGTTTTATCTTCTATGGTGATTGAGTGTTTTGCTGATTATAGTAGGCTGAGTTGGTATCTGTATTCTCTTAGGGTGTGGATGACATCTGCTCAGGATCTTCTGGCTTTTAGTGTTTCTGTTGAGAAGACTGGTGTAATTCTGTTAGGTCGGCCTTTACATGTTACTTGGCCTTTTCCCCTTACAGCTTTTAATATTCTTTCTTTGTGCTGAGCAGAGGTACATGCCTTTAATCCTAGCACTTAGGAGGTAGAGGCAGGCAGATTTCTGAGTTTGAGACCAGCCTGGTCTGCAAAGTGAGTTCCAGGACAACCAGAGCTACACAGAGAAACCCTGTCTTGAAAAAACAAAAAACAAAAAACAAAAAAAAAATTCTTTCTTTGTTATGTGAATTTAGTGTTTTGATTATTATGTGACTAGAGATCAATCTATTTGGTGTTGTGTAGGCTTCTTGTACATTTATGGCCATCCCTTTGTTTATGTTGGGGAAGTTTTTTATGATTTTGTTGAGGATGTTTTCTAGCCCCTTGATCTAGGAATCTTCACCCTCTTCTATTCTTATTATTCTTAGGTTTGATCTTTTCATTCTGTCCTGAATTTCCTGGATATTTTGGGTTAGGAGCTTTTTTATACTTTTTATTTTCTTTGACTGATGTGTAAATGTGTTTTATGGTATCATCTATGCCTGAGATTCTCTCTTCTCTTATATTGTGTTGGGGATGCTTGCATCTGCTCTTCCTGACTTCTTGCATCTGCTCTTCCTGACCTCTTTCCTACATTGACTATCTCCAGGGTTTCCTTCATTTGTGTTTTCTTTCATTTTGTTTTATTTTATTTTATTTTATTTTTTTATTTTATTAGACATTTTCTTTATTTACATGTCATACGATATCTCCTTTCCCAGTTTCCCCTCCAAAAACAAAAACAAATACAAACAAACAAACAAACAAACCCAAAAAACAAAAAACAACAAGAACAAACCCTTGTTCCCTCACCCCTCCCCAGGCTCTCCAACCCACCCCTTCCTGCTTACTGGCCCTGGCATTGCCCTTCACTGGGGATAGGAACCTTCACAGGGCCAAGGGCCTCTCCTCCCATTGATGATTGACTTGGCCATCCTCTACTATACATATGCTGCTGGAGCAATTAGTCCCACCATGTATACTCTTTGGTT
>NW_022196905.1:19265751-19271310 GCF_008632895.1 Mastomys coucha
ATCAGGCTGTATTGTCCTTCCTTCAGTCTCTGCTCCATAGTTAGTCTCTGCAACTCCTTCCATGGGTAATTTGTTTCCCCTTTTAAGAAGGAATGAAGTGTCCATATTTTGGTTTTCCTTCTTTTTGAGTTTCTTGTGGTTTGTTCTTGTCAAACAGATCTTTTACTTGCTTAGTTAGAATCACACCAAGCTATTTTATATTATTTGTAACTATTGTAGAGGGTGTTGTTTCCCTCATTTGTTTCTCCACTTGTTTATCCTTTGTGTATAGGAAGGCCACTGATTTGCTTGACTTAATTTTATGTCCAGCTACTTGCTAAAGTTGTTTATCAGGTTTAGGAGCTCTATGGTGGAATTTTTGGGGTCACTTAAGTATACTATCATATCATCGGCAAATAGTGATAATTTGACTTCTTCCTTTCTAATTTGTAGCCCTTTGATCTCCTTTTGTTGTCTAATTGCTCTGGCTAGGACTTCAAGTACAATATTGAATAGGTAGGAATAGAGTGGGCAGGCTTGTCTAGTCCCTGATTTTAGTGGGATTGCTTCAAGTTTTTCTCCATTTAGTTTGATGTTGACTACTGGTTTGCTGTATATTGCTTTTACTATGTTTAAGTATGTGCCTTGAATTCCTGATCTTTCCAAGACTTTTATCATGAAGGGATATTAGATTTTGTCAAATGCTTTCTCAGCATCTAATGAGATGATCATATGGTTTTTTTTCTTTGAGTTTGTTTATATAGTGAATAAGTTGATGGATTTCTGTATATTGAACCATCCCTGCATCCCTGGGATGAAGCCTACTTGATTATGGTGGATGATTGTTTGATGTGTTAAATTTGATTCAGTTTGTAAGAATTTTATTGAGTATTTTTGCATCTATATTCATAAGGGCAATTGGTCTGAAGTTTTCTTTCTTCGTTAGGTCTGTCTGTGGTTTAGGTATAAGAGTAATTGTGGCTTCATAGAATGAATTAGGTAGAGTACCTTCTGTTTCTATTTTGTGAAATATTTTGAAGAGTATTGGTATTAGGTCTTCTTTGAAGGTCTGATAAAACTCTGTACTAAACCCATCTGGTCCTGAGATTTTTTGGTTGGAAGACTATTAATGAATGTTTCTATTTCATTAGCAGATATGGGACTGTTTAGATCGTTGATCTGATCTTGATTTAACCTTGTTACCTGGTATCTGTCTAGAAAACTGTCCATTTCATCCAGGTTTTCCAGTTTTGTTGAGTATAGGCTTTTAAAGTAGGATCTCATGATTTTTTTTAGATTTCCTCAGTGTCTGTGGTTATCTCTCCCTTTTCATTTCTTATCTTGTTAATTAGGATATTGTCTCTGTGCCCTCTAGTTACTCTGGCTAAGGGTTTATCTATTTTGTTGATTTTCTCAAAGAACCAGCTTCTGGTTTGGTTGATTCTTTGTATAGTTCTTTTTGTTTCTATTTGGTTGATTTCAGCCCTGAGTTTGATTATTTCCTGCCTTTGACTTCTCTTGGGTGAATTTGCTTCTTTTTGTTCTAGAGCTTTCAGACATGCTGTCAAATTGCTGGTGTATGCAGTCTCTAGTTTCTTTTTGGAGGCACTTAAAGCTATTAGTTTTCCTCTTAGGACTGCTTTCATTGTGTTCTGTAAGTTTGGGTATGTTGTGGCTTCATTTTTATTAAACTCTAGAAAGTCTTTGATTTCTTTCTTTATTCCTTTCTTGACAAGATTATCATTGAGTAGAGTGTTGTTGTTAAGCTTCCATGTGTATGTGGACATTCTATTGTTTATGTCATTATTGAGGAGGAGCCTTAGTCCATGGTGATCTGATAGGATACAAGGAATTATTTCAATCTTCTTGTATCTGTTGAGGCCTGATTTGTGACCAATTATATGGTCAATTTTGGAGAAGGTACCATGAGGTGCTAAGAAGCAGGTGTATCCTTTTGTTTTAGGATAAAAAGTTCTATAGATATCTGTTAAATCCATCTGTTTCATAACTTCTGTTAGTCTCACTGTGTCTTTGTTTAGTTTGTGTTTCCATCATCTGTCCATTGCAGAGTGGGATGTTCAAATCTCCCACTATTATTGTGTGCAGTACAATGTGTGCTTTGAGCTTTAGTGTGTTTTCTTTAGTGATTCTATTTTTATTTTTAGGTCTTGAACCATTTTGTTCAATTCCTTCACCTGCTTCATTTTATTTTCCTGTATTTCTTTAAGAGATTTATTTGTTTCCTCTTTAAGGATTTCTACCTGTTTGCCTGTGCTTTCCTCTATTTCTTTGAGGAAGTTATTTGTATCCTCCTTAAAGGCCTATCATCTTCATGAGATGGGATTTTAGGTAAGAATCTTGCTTTTCACGTGTGTTTGGGTATCCAGGGCTTGCTGTGGTGGAAGAACTAGATTCTGATGGTGTTGAATTGCATTGTGGTCTGTTATTTATGTTCTTGTGCTTGTCTCTTGCCATCTGCTTATCTCTGGTGTTAACTGGCCTGGGTATGTCTGTCTGGAGTCAGCCTCCTTGGTGGTCTCTTTACTTGTTTGAAGAGAATTTAGAAGTCTTTTAACAGGTCACAGTGTAAGTAATCTTTTCCTCTAGTGCTGTTAAGGCTGTCAGGACTTAAAAGAGATTTTTTTTTTTAAAATATAAATTAATTTAGTTTTCATACTCCAAATTCCATTCCCTGTCCCCCCCCCCCCATCTACTCTCCAACTGCTTCACATCCCACACTTCCTCCCCATCTCCTGTCTCCATATGGGTGCCCCTACTTTTCTACCACACGTGACCTCTAAACTCCCTGGGGCCTCCAGTATCTTTGAGGGTTAGGTGCATCTTCTCTGAATGAACAGAGACCCAGCAGTCGTCTGCTGTCTGTGTGTTTGAGGCCTCATATCAGCTGGTGTATGCTGCCTGGTTGGTGATCCAGTGTTTGAGAGATCTCGGGGGTCCAGATTAATTGAGACTGCTGGTGTTCCTACAGGGTCACCCTTCTCCTCAGCTTCTTTTAGCCTTCCCTAATTCAACGGAGGTCAGCTGCTTCTGTCCATTGTTTGGGTGCAAATATCTGCATCTAACTCAGCTGCTTGTTGGGTCTTTCTGAGGGCAGTCATGATAGGTCCCTTTTTGTGAGTGCTCCATAGCCTCAATAATAGTGTCAGACATAGTGTCAGGCCTTGGGACCTCCCCTTGAGCTGGATCCCACTTTGCTGGACCTTCTTTTCCTCAGACTCCTCTCCATTTCCATCCCTGTAATTCTTTCAGAAAGGAACAATTATGGGTCAGAGTTGTGACTGTAGGATGGCAACCCCCTCCCTCACTTGATGTCCTTTAGGCTTATCGGCATGCTTCTGGTAAGGAAAGTGTGGCACTGTGCACCTGCTTCCAGGTGATAGTATTTCTGTTTTCCTTTGTGAAGTTATGATATATCAGTGCAAATTCATATATGAAGTAAGGAAGGGTTGAGGTTCATTTCTCCTCTCAATTTCCGGGTGTTTTCTTCTATTAATTGGCTGAGCCTTCACTTTTCCCCACCTTTGGAAATAATCTGAACCTCTTGGTCTATCTCCAAACTCTGCTCAGTTTCACTGATATCTATCTATTTCAGTAAGAGTGACTGTTTTTATCCCATAGATATTTACCAAATGAATCAAGTTCTTTGGGCCCTTTGAAATTATTCTCATTCAAAATTGTTGGGTCTGTTTTTATTGTCACTGCTGAAACAGTAGAAAAAATCAGTAATTCTACACAAAGTATGCTTAAATTAGGTTTAGCAGTTCATGAGATTTTTAAATGTATTTGTTCAGAATTGGGACTTTGAATACATTTGTTCTTTCTATCTGTGAATTTCTTATTTTTTAAATTCATCTCCTCCTTTTTTTTTCTTTTTCAAGACAGGGTTTCTCTGTCTAGCCCTGGCTATCCTGGAACTAACTCTGTAGACCAGGCTGGCCTCAAACTCAGAAATCCACCTGCCTCTGCCTCCCAAGTGCTAGGATTAAAGGCATGCGTCACGACTGCCTGGCTAATCCCCTCTTTAATTTTCTTTAATTATACTTAAGTGTTTTTAACTTATACTGTATGCACTATACAAACTTTATATCTGTTTTATGTTCAATATTATTGTAAATATTATAAAAATTAGTTTATGTTGGTATACAAAACATATTTTTATTAATAGAATATAATTGATCATTGCTTTTAAAGATTTATTTTTATTAAACTTTATTGATGTGTGATCTGTGCACAGGAGTGCAGTGTCTGTGGAGACAGAGGCATTGGATCCTCCTGGAGCTGGAGTGATGGGTAGTTATGAGGTACCCTATGTGAATGCTGGGAATAGAACCTGTGTCCTCTGCAAGAGCAGTACATGTTCTCATCTCATCCCAGCCCTGGGTACTGCTTTTAAATTCAGTTTATAATATTCAGTTGTATTTACTTGTTTCTGCATGTTTGGCAGTACAATGGTGTTTTTATTACCTTTAATCTATAGTACCACTTGAAATCAGAAATGATAATGCCTCTAGTAGTCTTATGACTCAGACGACCTTGGCTAATGTGTGTGTGTGTGTGTGTTTGTGTTTCTGTTAATGGAATTTGATCATATGATATTGATCCTGTAGATCTCATTTGATAGAATTGCTGTTTTAACATGGTTAATTCTTACAATCCACAGTTATGAAACATCTTTTTCTCAATGTCTTAAAATTTTAATTGAAGAGCTCTCTTTTTTCCTTGGTTAAGTTTATCCCAAGGTTATCCTAATATTTTCTGGGTAATGTGAATGAGATTATTTCCCAGATTCCTTTTCCAATATTTTTAGCTTTCATATATAGGAAGGCTGTATATTTTGTGTTGATTTTGTACCCTGCCACTTTGCTGAAACCTTTTTTTTTTAAAATAAGCTCTGTTTTTTTTTTTTTTTTTAATGGATGCTTTAAGGGTCTCTGATGTATAGAGTCATATCATCTGCAAATAGACATTGTTATTTTTATTATTTGTATCCTGTTTACTGCCTTCTCATGTTTTATTTTTCTTTCTCAGCCTTCAGTTGCTGTGTTAAGTAGATGGATAGAGCATAGACACCTTTGTCTTATTTTCAGTCTTATTGGTAATGACTTAAGTTTTTATCCAGTTAGAATGATGCTGACTATATATCCAGCATATATGTCCTTTATTATATTGAGTTACGCTCTCTTGATCACTTATTTCTCCATGACATCATGAAGTTGTGCTAGATTCTGTTAAAGACATCTTATCTTTTTTATATATTGAGATGACCATATGATTTTTGTACTTTAGTCTATTCATGTGATGAATTTAATTTATTAAACCATTTCTCTATTGCTGGAAAAATGCCCAACTTCATCATGATACACAATTTTGTAACATCATTTTGGAATTCAGTTTGCAATATTTCATTCAGATTTTTTTTATGTTCATCAAGGATATTGTTCTGTAATTTTGTTTTTATTCTATCTGGTTTCGTTATCAAGATAACACTAGCTTCATAATTGAGCAATGCTTTAAAGCATAAGTGCTTGAATATACTTGACTTTCTTTTTTTTTTTTTTT
>NW_022196905.1:19283641-19304219 GCF_008632895.1 Mastomys coucha
TCTCAGAACCTCACCCGAGAGACAACAGGGGATCCTGCCCGGGTCTCTGGCTTAATGTGCTCTCTTATACTTGACTTTCTAAAAGAATTCAAGAGACACAATTTCAGAAGGTGCAACCCCTGGGGTATATAAAAAATAGGCTGAACAATCTTGGGGAGCAAGTCAGTAAGCAGCATTCTTCCATGGCTTCTGCTTTAATTTCTCCATCTGGGCTCTTGTGTTGACTGCCTTAGAGATGGATGGAGATTTGGAAAAGTAAGCTGAAGAAAACTTCTCTCCACGTGGCTTTTGGTCATGCTGTTTATCCCTGCAATAGAAACTCTAAGTATCTGTAGCAATGTCTTCCCTTTCATTTATAGTTTTGTTAATTTGGGTCTTCTTTCTTGGTTAATTTGGCCAAGGGTTAGTCATTCTTGTTTATTTTTTCAAAGAAACAACTCTTAATTTCATTAATTTTTTTTGTTATTGTAGGTGGCTTTATGTGCTTGTGGTTCTTTACTTTTGGCTTTGTTGTGAGATGCTTAATATCTTGTCCTTTTTTTTGGTGCAGGTACCTTTCTTGTGTTGGAGTTTTCCTTCTATGATCCACTGTAGGGCTAGATTAGTAGATAAATACTGTTTGAATTTGGTTTTGTCCTGAAATATTTTTTTCCATCTATGTTGATTGAGAGTTTTGCTGGGTATAGTAGCCTGGGCTGTCATTTGTGTTTTCCTGGAGTCTGCATGACCTCTGACCAGGCTCTTCTGGCTTTCATAGTCTCTGTTAAGAAGTCTGGTATAATTTGGATAGGTCTACCTTTGTATGTTATTTGGCCTTTTTCCCTTATTGCTTTTTAATATTCTTTCTTTGTTCTGTGCGTTTAGTGTTTTGATTATTATGTGACAAGAAGATTCTCTTTTCTGGTCCCATTTATATGGTGTTTTATAGGCTTCTTGTACTTTTATGTCCATCTCTTTCTTTAGGTTGGGGAAATTTTCTTCTATGGTTTTGTTGAAGACATTTTCAGGTCCTTTGAGCTGGGAATTTTCATTCTCCTCTTCCAGTTATTCTTAGATTTGGTCTTTTCACTGTGTCCTGAATTTCCTGGATGCTTTGGGTTAGGAGTTTGGGTTATATTTTGAATTTTGACAGTTGTGTCAACTTCTTCTACCATATCTTCTACACCTGAGATTCTCTCTTCTATCTCTTGTATTCTGTTGGCAATATTTTCATCTGCTATTTCTGACCTCTTCCATAGGTTTTCCACTTCCAAGTTTGCCTCCATTTGTGTTTTCTTTATTGTTTATACTTCCACTTTTAGGTCTTGGATCGCTTTATTCAATTCCTTCACCTGTTTACCTGTGTTTTCCTGTATTTCTTTCAGTGAGTTATTGATATCCTCTTTAAAGGTCTCTATTACCTTCATTACAAATTCCTGATTTTCAGGTGTGTTGGTGTATTCAGGGCTTGCTGTGGTGGGAGAACTGTGTTCTGATGATGTATATTGGCTTCTGTTGCTTATGGTCTTGCACTTGCCTTTCACCAGCTGGATATCCGTGGTGTTTGTTGATCTGGGTGACTGTCTAGAGTCTGCCTCTTTTTTTTCCCTGGGTTGCTTCAGGTCTCCTGGTAGGCCTATAACCCTGGCTACTACACCATCTGTGGGGCTTTCCACCTGGGGGATCTTCATAGGGGCAGAGAAGCTGCTGATCTGTTGCCCTGGCTGCAGTAGATCTCCCGGGAGACCTTCAGACTGTTGGGTCTTCAGTAGAGCAGTCAAGCTGTTGTCCAACTGCTCTGAGTGCAGCTGATCATCAGCTGCTCTGAGTGTAGTGGGTCCTCTAGGATATGTTAGGATATTGTATCTTCACAGGAGCAGAACAGCTAGGAGTCTGCCCCAACAGAAAGCACTGGGCAGAAGGGATGGAAGGGGAGTGGTATTCTGGAGAGGTTTTTGTATGTGATGGGTCCTGAGTCTACCAGGCTCCCAGAGGTGGCTCTGGAGAGGGTTTCTTACCAACTGCTTTGAGTGCAGTGGGTCCTCTAGGAAGGGTTAAGGTATGGTGTCTTCATGGGAGCAGACCAGCTATGAGTCTTTCCCAGTAGAAAGGACAGCAGAAGGGGTACATACAGCATATTCTAATCACATTTTTCCCTCCCTTGTCTTTCCCGAGCTACTTTGCACCTTCATGACCATCCAACTTAGAATACCTAATCTCTGTCCTTAGAAAACAAACAGGGCAATAAACAAACAAACAAATGAGTATAAATCAAACAGACAAACAGAAAAAATAGAAAACATGAAAACAAAGAAAAAACATGAGAAACACACACATTAAAATAAAAATTAGAAATTGTAATAGATAAGCAAAATATAATAAGTTAAAAGATGCCCAAACAAAGAATTATGGAATGAATCATGTCTAGAAATACCATTGCATTGGCTATCCGTGCTGGGCGTGGGGTTTGCCCTTAATGTGGCTTGTTTACCCAGTTAGACTCCATTGGAGAAAACAGACCTTTTCTTCATAAGTTCTTGTAGGTTTGAGATAGCTTCTAGATTATGGATAGGGTTCATATCTGTTTCTCTTCTAAGTGCTGGGACCCCATCTGGTATAGATCTGTGCAGGCCCTGTGCATGTTGCCAGTCTCTATATTAGTCCCATTGTGTCTAGTGTACTTAAAGCCATCTGTAACTTTATATTTTCTCACCTGTCCACTTTGTTCCTAGAAATAATTACTCTGAGACTTACTGTTTCATGAATAAATGGACTAGACCAAAAGCATTGTTTCTTCCCCAACTACCTCATAACTTAATTATCCATTTATTCTATTCTAAGTCATGCCACATGGCTGGTTACTTTGTCCTCAGTTTTGTATGACCCATTGTCTTCTGTGTCTGGGGGGAATCTCCTAATCTCCTCCTTACCTGAGTCTATTCCCAGAAATCCTCTGTGTGTCCTGGAACTTCCACCTCCATAGTTCCTGTCTAAGCTCATGTTCCCAACAGCATTGTATTGACTGGTAATGCTTTCGTACAGTACAAGAGATTCTCTCCGTAGTCTGCTTTAGTGCTCCATGCCACATTAAATTGGATAGGTTTTAATTCCATGACTCTCTATATTTTCTGTTTTTTTATTGCTTGCTAGAATATAATATGTAGTATCATTTTTCTACACTTATTGTGAGCTATTTTTCCCTAATATATGATTTGTTTTGGAAAAAGTTCATTGACTGCTGAGAAAAAATGTGAATTTCTGGAGTTTGAGTGGAATGTTCTGTAGTTGCCTGTTTGGTACATTTGATTTACAGTGTATGCTTATTTTTTTATCAGTATTACATATTGGTGACATATGAGGTTACCTAGTATAACTGTGTTGGAGTGGACCTGTGGATTTATATCTATTAAAATATTTATATATTTATAACATATTTATATATTTATAATAGTATGTCTATTAGTGTGTTATGAAATTCAGTGTACCTCATTGGAATGCATATATTTAGAATTGTAATATTTCTTTGATTAAAGTATGAAGAGATTTCATTATGTGTTCTAAAAAGTCCTAGAAGTCAATTTTGTCTTATGTTAGAATAAATTTGCCTGATTGTTTCTTTTTTCCATTTCATGCTAGAAATACCAAACCTGTGCTTTTACTCTGATAGGGTCTATCCATAAAGATGAAGTGTGTTCCTTTGAGGCAGCAAAAAGAAATCCTGTCATTTTATCTTGTTTTTATTAGTTAATTAAGTAAAATTCAGAATTATTGATGTATGTGGATTTCTTCCAGTTTTGTTTGTTTTGTTTTCTTAAATTTCTTTAGATTGACTGTCCTATTATTATTTTTCCTCTTTGGTCTCTAGAATATGTTTATTCTTCTTGTCAGTTTGAGGTATATCTTTCCAATCTTTGTAGAGTTGACTTAGTGATCGTATACCTTAAGTCTGTTATTGTCATGGAGATTTTCTATTTTCTTAACTTATGAAAGAGAGTTTTGCTGGTTATAATAGTCTGAATTGGATATTGTGTTCTTTTAGAACTTTAAGTACTTCCCAGAACTTCTGCTTTTGTATTTTAATCAATCAGTTGTTATTTTGATGTGCCTTCCATTGTGTGTGACTTGGTCTTATTCTGCTTTTAGTCTTTTAACTATAATGTGTGGTGGGTACCTTCTTTTCTGGCCTTTACACTTGGTGTTCAGTAAGCTTCTTTTATTTTGATAGGTTTCCCTCCTTCTAGATTTAGGACGTTTTCTTTTATTGTTTTATTGAAAATATTTTCTATGCCTTTTGTGGCATTTTTCTCCATGTATACTCATTATTTATGGATTTTTGTCCTTTTTTTTGTGCCCCAAAGATCTTACGTGTGCCACTTCTGTGTTTTTTTAATTGTCCTTTTCTTTGATTGAATGATCTAATAATTACTATACCCCATCTTTGTTTCCATGGGGATTATTATATGGCTAATTTTTTTCGTCCAAACTTTATTCTATTTAGATTTTCTTTAGTATTTTTCTTTGTTTGGTTTTTCTTCATCCCTCTTTGCTCTCTCAGTATCTACACCCCTTCTTAATTTAGTTGATCACTGTGTAGCCTTGGCTGTTCAGGAACTTACTGTATATGGCCTGTATGTTTGTAATGTGAATTGTCTTCCTTAAACTCCTTGCATTTGTGGACTTTGATAATTTTATTCATGTCCTTTCTAAGTTCATTTAGGTGTTTAGTTGTGTGCTGTTCAAATTATTTTGAATTTTATGAACATGTTTATAATTGTTGTTTGAATCCTTTGTCTACAAATTTCTAGTTCGTGATTTTAGAAGTTGAGAGATGTACAATCCTATAGGTATAAAGCAAGGGAGCTGGATTAATAACATTATGTTCACTTGGTCAAGTAATAGTATTCTGTTATTCCTAGTATTCTGTATATTATTCTGTATAGTATTCTGTATACTATTAACCTGTTATAGGATTTTGACCCAGTTAACAATACCAGTTAATGAGTTTCACCATGTGTTTAACTTCATTTCAGAAAGTAGTTGGTTACTTCCATAATATTGATGCCACTTTTGCACAAGTCAGTATTTATTGCCTGGTAAATCATTATTGTAGATCAGAGGTTCACAGATGGGTAAGATTGATGATTACTTTTCTCCCTTGATAGTTTGCATAGAATCAGCATTGTGAAAGCTAGCCAGTAGAGATGAAGCTTTCAGGCTGGTATAAGCTTAATTCATTCATGTTTTTTTGACTCAAGTTTTGATGCATCAGTTATAGGGTCTTGATATCAAGTTCTGAAGCCCAATCAAGTGCAGTAGCAGTTGCCTATAATGTTTGAGGTGAGTATGTGTAATCCCACAGACCAATAGCTTGAATACCTGGCACTGTTTTTCCTTATACTCTATGATGTTCAGAAAAGGCTCAATACCTTCAATCATAGGGTAACAGCTATGTGTATATTTGTTAGGAAGCATCAACAGTAGTAGGTAGCCATATTCCATATGGCTTTTTCACTGGTCCTAGTTTTCTGTATACTTCCTGCTTTATTCTGTCCTCCTCTTTCTGACCACATTTAACAGTAATGGATTTTGAAACAATCATTCTTTATAAGATCAAGAAAGACAAGTACTACATATTCTTACTCGTAGATAATTGTAGCTTTGAATTTCCAGATATGTGTGTTGAGTTGAAATGTCTATAGAAGTTAGAAATCTAATAAAGGTCCCAATGAGGATTTAAAGCAAGGAGGAAAAAGCCTAATCTTTTCAGTGTAAATTTCAGTTTTTATGGGGCAGTCACCACTTCAGTAAAGAATAGACTCTTGGTATTTTGCTTCAGATTCCAGTGTTTCATGATAGTATAAAGTGCTTATTAGTTGTTTATTCTGAAATCCTTCAACTTGTGCTTCTTAGGAGTCGATTATAAGTTCCACTGAAGTCAAGTGGAACTTGACTGTTATGGACAAATATGAAATGCTATTGACCTGCTATGGACTGCTATAAAACAAATGCTATGTTCTTTCCTTTCTTATTTCTTTGGTTCTGCCTTTGAACTTACCTTTTCTTCAAAAATCTTTACCTGACTCAAATACCAGATCAAATTATCCCTGTTCAGTATTACTAAAAATGGCAAAGACAGTTTCAAGCTTTGAGTTATCATTTTACACAATTCTCTGTTGGGTCAATTTATTGAGTCATCTAGACATTTTGCTTCTCATTGTTCATTGAGTATCAAGAAAACTCATATTTCTTGTTCTTGGAAGATAAAATTAAGAATCCCTCTTTTACATTAAAACATATCAATTACGACCTCAAATGATGACTACTATAATCTTTTTCCCCATAAATTATTTTATACCTTTCCTTTCCTTCCTTCCTTCTTTCTTTCTTCCTTTCTTTCTTTCTTCTCTCATATAATTACATCATGAACCAGTTTTTCCAGCCTCTACTCCTCCCATATTTCCTCTTCTCCACTCTTCCCCAGACCCATTCCTCCTCTGTTTAGCTTCAGAAAGGAAACTCCTCTGCACCTCTGCAGGGATATCATCTGAACGCAGTGTAGAAAGTCATAGTAAGACTAGACACATACCTTCAAATTAAGGCTGAGTGAGGCAACGCATTAGGAGGAAAAGGGTCCTAAGCAAAATAGTCAGAGACATCCCCTTTCTCATTGTTAGGAGTTCCAGAACAACACCATACTATACAACCACTACCTATATGCTGAAGACCTAGGTCAGACCAATACAGGTTCCCTGATTGTCCTTCTGTGAGTCCTTATGAACCCTGGTTAGTTGATTCTGTGGGCCATGTTCTTATGGTATTTTTGATTCCTTGGCTTCTACAGTCCTTCCTTTCCCTCTTCTGTGGGTCTCTGAATTGCTCCCATTGGTTTCTGGATGAAGCCTCTCTACTGACAAATGGGCTAGGTGTCAGTCTATGAGTATAGCAGAATATCATTAGGAATCATGAAATCGTTGCATTAACTCTTTTTTCTTTCTTCTTTTCTTCTTCCTTCCTTCCTTCCTTCCTTCATTCCTTTCTTTCTTTTTTTCCTTTTTCTTTCTTTCTTTTTTTTTTTTTCATTTGTGTTTGGTTCTAACCCAGGTCTCTAGGGTATCTTGTCTCTACTTCCTGGCAATCCAGGCAGTTTCAGGCATGGGCACTGTCTTGTGGCATGAGCCTCACATTGGATGAGTCATTGGTTGGCCACTCCCACATGTTCTGTACCATTGTTGCCTCAGCAAATCCCACAAGGAGGAAAAATTGTAGGTTGAAGGCTTTATGGCCTGGTTGATATCCCAGTTCCATGACTTGAAGACGTAGTTATGGGAGATTGTTGGTTCAGGCATTGTTGTCTCCATGTCTTAGTCAGGATTTCTATTCCTGCACAAACATCATGACCAAGAAGCAAGTTGGAGAGGAAAGGGTTTATTCAGCTTATTTCCACATTGCTGTTGATCACCAGAGGAAGTCAGGACTGGAACTCAAGCAGGTCAGGAAGCAGGAGCTGACAAAGAGGCCATGGAGGGATGTTCCTTACTGGCTTGCTTCCCCTGGCTTGCTCAGCCTGCTCTCTTATAGAACCTAAGACTTCCAGACCAGGGATAGCACTACCCACAAGGGGCCCTACCCCCTTGATCACTAATTGAGAAAATGCCCCACAGCTGGGTATCATGGAGGCACTTCCCCAACTGAAACTCCCTTCTTTGTGATAACTCCAGCCTGTGTTAAGTTGACATACAAAACCAGCCAGTACACTCCATTACTAGAAATCTTTGCTAGTGTCACTCTCATAGATTCTAGGGAGTTTCCATTGCGCTAGCTTTGCACACAACATCTGAAATGTTCTCTAATTCCTGCCATCTCTTCCAGTACTTTTCTCCTCCATGCCTCCCCCCTTACTCATGCCTGTTCCCATTCCCATTCACCCACAGTCCACCTGTGAAATCTGTTCTATTTCCTTTTGAGCCTTCCTTGTTACTTGGCCTCTTTGGGTCTGTGGATTGTACGTAGGATGATCATCCTTTCCTTGACAGCTAATTCCACAAGTGAGTACGTCTTGTGTTTGTCTTTTTGGGTCTGAGTTACCACACTCAAGATGATTGTTTTTTCTAGTTCCATCCATTTACTTGCAAATTTCATGTGTTAATATATCACTAACATTTACACATTTATTCTTCAATTGAGGGATATCTAAATTCTTTTCAGTTCTTGACAATTATGAATAAAGCTTCTATGAACATAATTGAACAAGTATCCTATGTAGTAGGATGCAGCATCCTTTGGCTGTATGGCCGGCAGTAGTGTAGCTAGGTCTTGAGGTAGATTGATTCCCAATTTTCTGAAAAAAACACCATCTTGATTTCCAAAGTGGCTGTACAAATTTATAGTCCAACCAGCAAAGGAGGAATGTTCCCTTTGCTCTACATCCTCACTTGCATAAGCTATCACTTGTGTTCTTGATCTTAGCCTTTCTGACAGGTGTAAAATGGAACCTCAAAGTAGTTTTGATTTGCATGTCCCTGATGAATAAGGATGTTGAACATTTCTGTGTTTCTCAGCCACTTGAGATTTCTGTGTTGAGAATTCTGTTTAAATATGTATTCCATTTTTAACTGAATTATTCGATCTATTGATATCTAGTTTCTTGAGATAATATATATCAGATATTAGCCCTCTGTCAGATGTGTAGTTTGTGAAATTTGTTTCCCCTTTCTGTAGACTACAATTTTGTCCTATTGATGATATCCTTTGCTTTATATAAGTTTTTCAATTTCATGAGGTCCCATTTATTAATTGTCATTTCTTATACTTCAGCTGTGTTGGAGTTTTTAGAGCTTGCTGTAGTAGGATATCTAGGTGAACAGGGATATGACATATTGTCCTGGCTGTTATTGAATATGCTCTTACACTGGTGTCTAGGCATTTAGGTTTGAGGTAATTATAGTTCTAGGTGCCAGTTTCTGAGTTTGTCTTTGATAGATAGTGTTTTATTCTTTTTTTCCCCTTTAGTCTTCTGATCTTTGTAGCCTTGAGTTCTGGTTGCTTGTGTGGGCCTCTGGTCTACCAGTGTTGAAGGCCAGCTTCAACAACACAAAGAGTAAACCGAGGAGGGTGGAGTGTGGAGTGTGGAGTGAGTGATTAGTCACTCAGCAGAGTTCCTAGGGAATAAAACTTAATTTTCTGGGGTAAGCAGAAAAGGGGTAAAATCACACACACACATACACACACACACACACACACACACACACACACACACACACACCATATATGCACACACTTGGTAGATGAAGCAAGTTTCAATAAGCTCCAACCACTTCACACATAGACAGATGGACGGATGGGCAGACAGATGGATGGACAGACAGACATATTGTAGACATGGAGCAAAGTTCCAGTGAGCAGACTTCAATAACTTTATTTTTCCCTTAGCCCTTTTATAACCCTTAAGACCAAGTTTTCTATATAAGATGAAACACAGCCTAAGATAGGGGTCTAGCCCATGTTTCTCCAAGTGAGAAATGGTGAGGTCTGGGATGGAAGCTGTGGTTCTCACCTTCTTAGGTACCCTGATGGGACTGAGAACCTCAAAGAGTTTAGAACAGGAGGTAAGGGGCTGGGGTCTGAGATGGAATCCAGCTTAGTTCAGGGTGAGTGCCAGGAATGCGGAGAGGACTTCTGTGGGAGACTTAGGTAAGGCTCAGTATGACAAAGTATCACAATGGTCCTTGACAAGAGACAGTCCTTGTTTCTCCAAATTGTTCATTTGTGGTGGAAGAGAATGCATAGTACTTACTCAGAATGAACCAGAGATGAAATATCTTTTGGAGGAAGGGATGCCTGAGAAGGGAAGCTAATTGGCTAAAACTTCCAGGCCCATCTAGATATTTCATTAGCATGGAGAACTCAGTTTCTATGCTACATGACCAGCCATGATGGTCCTCTTAATGGGGTGTTGTGGTCACATGCTCCAGGGCAGGAATCTGGTCAGGAGATAGTGAACTCCTGCCATTCTCAATTAAGAGTTTGTGGTTCTGCACCAGTAGCTCGTGCTCTAAGATCAAGAATTGACAAATGGGACCTCATAAAATCGCAAAGCTTTTGTAAGGCAAAAGACACTGTCAATAGGACAAAATGACAACCAACAAATTGGGAAAAGATCTTTACCAATCCTATATCTGATAGAGGACTAATATCCAATGTATACAAAGAACTGAAGAAGTTAGACTCCAGAGAACCAAATAACCCTATTAAAAATGGAATACAGAGCCAAACAAAGAAAATACCAAATGGCTGAGAAGCACCTAAAGAAATGTTCAACATCCTTAGTCATCAGGGAAATGCAAATCAAAACAACCCTGAGATTCTACCTCACACCAGTTAGAATGGCTAGGATAAAAAACTCAGGTGACAGCAGATGCTGGAGAGGTTGTGGAGAAAGGGAAACACTCCTTCATTGCTGGTGGGACTGCAAGCTGGTACAACCACTCTGGAAATCAGCTTGGTGGTTCCTCCAGTAATTGGATATAGTACTACCAGAGGACCCAGCTATACCACTCCTGGGCATATACCCAGAAGATGCTCCAACATGGAATAAGGACACATGCTCCACTATGTTCATAGCAGCCTTATTTATAATAACCAGAACCTGGAAACAACCCAGATGTCCCTCAACAGAGGAATGGATACAGAAAATGTGGTACATCTACATAATAGAGTACTACTCAGCTATTAAAAACAATGAATTTATGCAATTCTTGGGGAAATGGATGGATCTGGAGAATATCATCCTGAGTGAGGTAACCCAATCACAAAAGAACACACATGGTATGCATTCTGTGATAAGTGGATAGTAGCCCAGAAGATGGGAATACACAAAGTACAAACCACAAACCAAAAGAAACTCAAGAAGAAGGAAGACCAAAGTGTGGATACTTTGTTCCTTCTAAAAAGGGGGGACAAAATACCCATGTAAGAAGTTGTAGAGACTAACTATGGAGCAGAGACTAAAGGAAGGACAATTCAGAGACTGATCTACTTGGGAATCCTTCCCATATTCAGTCATCAAATCTAGACACTATTGTGGATGCCAGCAAGTGCTGGATGACAAGAGCCTGATATAGCTGTCTCCTGAGAGGCTCTGACAGTACCTGACTACTACAGAAGTAGAGGCTCACAGCCATCCATTGGACTGAGTACAGGGTCCCCAATGAAGAAGCTAGGAAAAGGACCCAAGGAGCTGAAGGGCTTGTAGCCTCTTAGGACGAACAACAATATGAACTAACTAGTTCTCTCAGAGCTCCCAGGGACTAAACCACCAACCAAAGACTATACATGGTGAGACTAATGGCTCCAGCAGTATATGGTATAGCAGAGAATGGCCAAGTTGGTCATCAGTGGGAGGAGAGGCCCTTGACCCTGTGAAGGTTCTATTCCCCATTGTAGGGGGATTGCCAGGGTCAGTAAGCAGGAGGAGGTGGGGTGGTAAACAGGGGGAGGGGGGAAGGAACAGGGGTTTGTTTTAGTTTTTGTTTGTTTGTTTGTTTGTTTATTTATTTTGGAGGGGAACCTGGGAAAGGAGATATTGTAAATAAAGAAAACATCTAATTAAAAAAAAAGAAAAACATAAAAATAAAGTTTGTGGTTCTGAACTTTTGCTACTACTTTGCCAGTTTTTCTGTCTGGTGACATGGTTCCACTTGCCCAACAGGAAGTAGGGAGCCTGTTCTATTCTTCTGACCAGCATGACCTTCATCTTATCAGGGACATGCCCTCCTATATATTGTTAAATAATGTGTTACCTAAAGTATTCAAATGTTTGTCTAACCTGTGGGTCATGACCACATTGAGGATCGAAAGACCTATAAGATCCTATAAGATCATGGGAAAAGACAGATATTTACATTATGATCCATAATAATAGCAAAGTTAGTTTTGAAGTAGCAATATAAATAATTTTATGGTTGGGAGTTGGAGTCTTCACAAAATTAGGAAGTATATTAAAGGGGCGCACCATTAGGAAGATTGAGAACCACTGGTCTTATAGATATGTTCTTTGTGATACCCAGTGAAATTAATTATGTACCCAGAGTGCGTACTTTGTCTAATATTTGCTGCCTGCCCAGTTATTGCCTTGTAATTTTGGTGAGCTAACCTACAACAAATATTAAAGCCTTTTCAGTTGATTTCATTCACTACTTAACAAGTCCAATGAAAGATATTGCAGTGTTTAAAATAAGTTGTCAGACTTTCCTCTGTCAAAGCAGTTGTTTTAAACATTGTGTTGAAATGGTTTCTTTTCTAGTCCATAGCTTCTAGCCAATCATTGTAAAGCAATTTGCTTTCATATATATTTATCTGTTCTTTGAAGATTTGAGGACTAAATAAGAGGAATAGAGTAAGAGATCTGATGTTCATTCAGTTGAATTTGTTATCTCAAACTAGAATTTTACTTTTGGGTTAGTTTTTATGTTATCATTCTTACATCATTTAAGTTGTTTAAAAATGTTTACACTTATACTTGAAATCCCTATTCAGCACAAAATCTTTCCAGTGTATCTTTAGGTAAAAACTATTAGGATATATGTACAATCAAAGTAAGTAGTATCAGAAATTGTTATCCAGTTGTTTAATGCTATTTTTAAAATGATAAAGTGTTTGTCTATCATTAGAGGGGAGTGAGAAAAGCAGTATGATTTGTTTCTGTCAGGATACCTAAGATCTAGTTTATTGGATTTTTTTTCTGTTGTTGGCTTGGTTGCTTTTATTTTGCATAGGGTTCTTAGTGATTATAAGTGTCTCCTTAAACTTTGATTTCTATCAGCACATTTAAATATTAGCAATTAGATATCAGATTGTATATAATTAGCTATTTGAAGTGTATTAGGGTTTTACCATCATGTATGTAAGTGCTGGGGACTAGAGCTTCTCAGATCCCTGGAACTGTAGTTACAGGAAGCTATGAGCTGACATTGGGATGCTGTAAATGGAAACCAAGTCCTCTGTAAGAGCAGCAAGTCCTCTTAACTGCTGAGCCAATTCACAAGCCCCCTGTAACTAATTCTTTAAGTACTTCCTTAACCAAAATTTATGTTTGACCAAGCAAAAAGTGAAATAAATCATTGTATTGAGCTTTTAAAAATTAGAAAATATTTAAATGTAGAAATGTAAATAATTGAGCAATAGTGAAATAAGATGTTTATGTTGAATATAGTTTATTTTAAAAAGTTTAATAGCTCTCAGAGTTTCATGGAAATAATATACCCAAGAAGGTATTCAAAGTAGTCAGACAGGTTGAGGCTGCAAAGCAGCGTACCCAGTTATCCTTACTGCTCACTAGACTGGAGGTATGTGTTCTTGTTGCAGAAGAAACTAAGTGGTTCGCAGTGGGTTTGAGTTCATGAACTTATTTTGTATTTCATGTAGAGCTGTGTTTTGAGGAACACACATCCTCCTATTCTTAGCAGCCAAGTCTGAGCCAGTATTGTAGGTATCAAGGTGATTATCAAAATGATGCCTCACTGTTTGCTAAGTTGAGTTTATAACAAAGAGCCCAAACTCACCACAGTTTATTTTGTTTCTAAGCCTGATTTTCTTTCATAAAATAAGGAATAGGATGGTAAAAGAACGCTTCTTAGTGACTTTTTAAATACTTTAGGTAAATTTAATTTTATAAATATGTTTAATTTTTAACAGCTTGCTTAATTTTTCTTAGTTGCCTATCTGTAAATTACTCAAAGTCCAAAAGGACCAAAAGTTGTTATATATAAATTCTTTCTTTCTCTCACATATAGATATAAATTTATTTGGAGACACTTGAAGTGTTTACAAGAGGGGTAGACCTTCCTTTTTGCATGTTTTCTTTATCTTATAAATTGAAGATACAGATTTTGACACTTTTTCCTTGTGCTGTTTGATCTAAATTATATTAGCTCATTAATATTTCAAATTAATATTTCAAATTCTATTCATAATATAGGCTAAAAATCTCATAGAGAGATTCTTCATTCAGCAAGTGGAAGTCCTGGGCAAGCGTGCGGAGCCGCTGCCTGAGATCTACTACATCGAGGGAACCCTTCAGATGGTGTGGGTGAACCGCTGCTTTCCAGGCTATGGCATAAATGTCCTGAAGCACCCAAAGTGCCCTGAGTGCTGTGGTATGTAATAAAGTACATTTCACTTTTATGTGGTTGACACTCATTTACTTCAACTATGTTTAACTGAACGTTTGTCTTCTTTAAAACTGTCATTTAGATTTTGACTTATTTTAAATAATATATTTGAGAAAACTATACTCTAAAATTGTATAAAGAAAAACTACTGTAATGTTTTAAATAATATATTTTGTTATATTTTTTGACAATTTTATATAATACATCTCATCCCACTCAGTCCTCCTCCTCCTATGCTTTCCCAGAGATTCACTCCCTCTACTCTCCTACTTGTGTCCTCTTTTAAAAAGATGAGGAAACTCTTGCAGTAGGAGGTGTCTTGGTCCTCTGGCCTATGGTTTGGGCAGGGAACATTGCCACCCCAAGTACTACAATTTCAATTAAAGCAATATATCTATATATGCATATAAACATAATATTTTATATAGTTTAAAGTGAACATAAAATGCTTCCTTATGGCATTGACAAATATACTTAGTGTCAATTATCACTCCTACTTCCCACTCTCTGTTGCCCCCTCTGCTATCTGCAAGTAAGTCTCCCTGACCAGTTTCTCATTTCCATTTTCATAACAACTGTGTTCTACTAATCCAGTCTCTAATTCTGATATTCGCATTTGCTCTAGGTTATATACTCAAATCTAAAGATTTAGAGCTGGTATTGACAGATAAAACATGGGCATTTGTCTTTCTAGGTCTGGGTTACCTTATTCAATATAATGTTTTCTACTTTTATCCATTCACCTGCAAATTTTATGATTTCATTTTTTTATAGCTAGGTAAAATTTTATAGTCTGTAAATACTATATTTTCATTACTTATTCTTTAGTTGGAAGACATTTAGATTGTTTCCATCTTCTAACTATTGTGATTAGAACAGCAATGAATGTGGCTGTGCAGTTATCTATGAATTATGATGTGGAGTCCTTTTGGCATATGCTGAGGAGTGGTATATATTCATTTATTATACCTATGTGTTAGAATGGCTTGCGGACTGTGGTTCAGCTAGTACAACAGTGGTTGTCTACCACAGATGGTCCAACAATCCAGTAGTTGTTCAGTCCATGAGACTTGATTTCTAAGCTACTTTTCGGTATACATCAAAATCCCAAAGAAGTAGGCACTAATGCTAATGAAGGGATGGATTTGCCAGCAATAGTAAGAGCAGGAGCAAGTAGAGAAAGAACAGCATCTGCCTCTTCCATATGCTTTATATAGGCTGCCAGCAGAAGGTGTGGCCCAGGTTAAAGGTGGATTTTCCCACCTCAAAAGTTCTGGATTAAAAGTGGGTCTTCCCACTTCAAATGGTTTAATTAAAAAAGAAATTCCCTTAAATGTGTACCCAGCCACTTGAGTGTTAGTTAATTCCAAATGTAGTCAAGTTGATAACGAAGAATAGCCATCACAAATGAATTCTCAAAGTTGTTTTGATTTTTATTTCTACAATTTCTAAGGATAATGAACATTTTTGAGATATTAGCCATTTTTTTTAATTTTTATTTTTGAAACTTCTCTGTTCAGAGATATTGTCCTTTTTTTTTAAAAAAAAAAACTGAGTTGCTTGCTTTCTTGACCCTTTCCTTATTCAGTTTTGAATGTTCTGCATTTCAGCTCTCTATCAGATCTATTGCTGGAAAAGATTCTCTGTGGACTTCCTCTACTCAGTTATTTACTTTATTGGACACTGTTTTAGCTTCATGAGTCCCCATCTGTCAGTTGTCAGCCTTAATTCATGAGAAAATGGGGTCCTTTTCAGAATGTACTTTCCTATTGCAGTATGTTATAGGGTACTTTTTTCTTTGTTGATTCTGCATGTTGGGTTTTACACTGAGGTCTTGTAGCAGTAGGTGATTAATATGCTCTAATCTTCCTGGTTGCTGTGCTTCAAGTTCCTTGCTACCTGGCCCAATGCTCTGGATTCTCAAATGAAAGACACACACACACACACACACACACACACACACACACACACACACACAGCCTTATGTTTAATATGCCTTAATCAACTTAATGGCCAGACCACTCCCAAACTTCCATGTTGCTAATGCCTCTCCTTTGATACTCTCTGAGTTATTACTTACTAAAATCCATCTTCCATCTTTTCTGCCTTAGACGCAGTAGGGGCCCCCTCAGGCTACTCTTCTCTGCCTCTTACATGATTGGTATGCCTCTCTTCCTGCAGCTCTCAAGCCCAGATCTTATTCCTTTCTCGGCAGAGGTGATTCTGCTGTTTTTCCTGGTTCCCTTGCCCGTGAATCCTAATGGTCTTGCCTCTGTCTCCTACCCAGCCATTGGCCACCGACAACTTCATTTACTAATCAAAGCCAACTGGGGGCAGTTACATGCAGATGCTCAGATTCCCCTGGAATTTTGGGGAGATGAATTAACATAAGTAGCATTAGATCCAGTCCACATCAAGGCTTTGGTTATGGTTCATTTGTAGTTTATTTTTGTGCAAGGTGATAGATATGGCTGTTATTTAATTCTTTTACATTAGACATTCAGTTTTCTCAGTACCATTTGCTGAAGATAATGTCTTTTCTGTGATATGCAGTTGTTGCAAATATCAAATGAATGTAATTACAGAACACATATTTGGGTCTTCTGTTTTCTTCCATTGATTCAAGTGTTTTCTGTTGTTGCTGTTTCTTTGTTTATACCATGCCATTTTTATTACTATACTGCTATGTAGAAACATTCCTTGAATTTTAGGGATAAAGCCAACTTGATCAGGGTGGATATTCTTTTGATATATTCCTGTATTTGGCTTTCAAGTATTGAGGACTCCTGAATCAATGCTGATCCTGAGATGCTTGCCTAATTTTCTTTGTTTGTGTTTTTCTAGTAGAGTAATTCTAGCTTTGTAGATGCATTTGGGAGAACACTGTCTGTTTCTTTCTTTTTTTGAATAATTTAATAAGTATTGATTGTAGGTCTTCTTTGAATGTTTGGTAGAATTCTGATGTGTATCTGTCTGGGCCTTGTCTTTTTATCTCTGTTAAGATCTTATTTGTCAATGTATCTGTTTAAATTATTAATCTTCTCTCATCTTTGGTGGTTTGAATGAGTTTAACACAATGTATGTCTTTTATTTTAGAATTTCTAACTTAATGAATTGTAGTTTTTTAAAGTATCTCCTCAAAATATCATAATTTTTTTTTTTTTGGTGTCAGTTGTAATGTTTCCCTTATTTATCTCTCATTGTATTGATTTGGGTTCTCTCTCTCCTTTGGCTAATTAGGCAAAAAGTCTGCTGAATTTGTTTATCTTCTCACAGACCCAGCTCTTAGATTTGTATTTGATCACTTGTACTGTTTTTTTTTAAATATTAATTTCTTAATTTTTGTTCTGATTTTTATTATTTCTTGCCATCTACTGTGAGACCATGAAAGGCAGCTTGTTTTCTGGTTGAGCTAGGTTTAAACCCCAGAGACCCAGCAGGTGTTCCTGCAAGATATGGAAGGTGTTTACCATGCTCCCAGACACTGGGCTCCTGACAGGAGGCCTCAGCTCTCCATAATTCTGTGGCCATCAGTTACAGAGAGCATCACATCAAGCTCCTCTACAGGTAGAGGATGTGACTACAGATCACATAGCCTCAAGACAGATCTCCATTTTAATGAGGCACCTAAAGGCTTAGCCATTTAAGCTCTCCTTCCCAGACACTCCTCCCTGCAAAAGGTATTTAACCTCAGGCCTCCTTAAGAAGGTGAGGTAGGATTTCACTCATCAAAACTCTCCACCATAATAAACACCTTAAAACTATGGAGTGCTTCTTCTCATTAGACCTGCAGTGAGGAACAATGGAGCAGGTCTTCCTCTAAAGAGCCTCATCTCCTGCAGGAGGCCTCTCTGTGTTCTCAGCCAAGGTCACCACCAAGCCATGCTTCCCGAGCAAGCCAGAGACACTCTTTCCTTCGAGAACCAAGAGGTGTTTTCTCCTCCTCTTTTTTCATTGGCCTTGATCTAGAGCCCACCACAGGCTCACACTTCATTCTCAGCTCTTTCACAGCATCCAGCAGTGTCTGTGGTGTCCAAGAGCTAGAACCTGCCATCCTCAGCCTCCATGTGGCAAAACTTTCTGCATCCCACCTTGCCGAGCGACTGAGCCTGGGGACAGATGCAGGCTACCATTTTAATCGTTTTTGCTTGGTTTGCTCTTATTTTTTCAAGTTATTGACTTGTGTTATAAGGCATAACACCAGGATTGGGGCAGAATACTGAAGGTACTGGAACATGTACATCTCACCACTAGTTACATCACTGAAGACAGTGATTTCCTCTCCTCTACAATCCTCTATTGCCCTTAGCACTTCTGGGTAGAGTGGGGCCCACAGAGCCCTGCCCCATGACTAACTGCATATTTTCTGGTTTAGTCTTATGTAGGGCCTGTGTAAGCTGCTACAGCTGCTGTGAGTTCATAAATGCTTCAGTCATGTAAATGCCTAATACCTATTAGACAGCATTTCACAATCCTATCTTACAGTGCTTTCTTTCTAGCCCCTCTTCTATGTTTGTTGAGCTTGGAGGGATGGTATAAGTGTTGCTTATTTTTTAATGCTGAACATTCAGCGGTCACATTATTCTCAGCTCCTCATACCTGAGTTTCTGCATTAGCCACCATTAGCTGCTAAGAAAGGTTGCTTTGATCTAGTCTGAGGACAGTACTAATCCACAGGTATAAGCATAAATGTTTTTTTGATGCTATATTCATTTATTAAAACAAGAATAGTAGGTTGACTCCTACTGCCTATGCCTTCCTAAGTCTTGGAATTCTACCTATGCCCACAATACCGTGAACTCCTGTCTACAGAGCAGACCTCAGATCCAGCTAGTGATTGTTGGCGACCCATGTAACAGCTGTGCCATTGCTGCACCAGTAAGTGCCTTTAGGCTGGAAAAAGAGTATTGTACCCAAGGTTTAAATCTGGGGTAGACCATGGCCAACATTCATTTTCCAGATGCCTGCATAGAAATTTTCAGCATTATGAAAGTTATCCAGCTGTGAAGAAGCTTCAGGTCGATTCCCATATGGTCCCTCTGTATGCTACAAGGTATATAGTATCCTTAGTAATGGATCTTACTATCTATTTCTGGTAGGCAATCAGTGACAAATGATTATAATTTAAATAATTTTGATGACATTTGGGACTTTGTTGGATAATAACTGCTTGGGCTGTGTCCCATACCTGCCACTGGAATTTTCCCTTATTAACCCATTGCTTCTGATATCAGCATTTTAAATTGTATTTTTAATTAGGTTATAAACTAGTGGATTTCTATGTGGGCTTTTATACTTTTGTAGTTTCAGTAAACTCTTTCTGCATTTTCTATTTCTGCATTCCCACCCTGTATCCTGTTTAAATATTGTTACTTCCAGTATTCCATACTTCTATTTTACAGTACATGTGTTCTACCATTCTTGCCTTCCTTAAAATTTCTCTCTCTTCCACCATGGTTCCTTTATCACTTCCATGTCTCTGCAGACATTCCAGTTTAATCAATAATATAACAATTCTAAGCTCTCATCCATATATGATAGAAAACATGCAGCATTGATTTTCCAGGCTTATGTTACCTTGCCCACTACCTTTTTTTGAAATTTTCATAATTTGCTTTTTCTTTATAGCTGAATAAATTCCATGGTGTGTATGGTAATGGTTAGCTTGGGCTATACTTTTCTTCTATTTTTACGTCATTCTTTGGTCTTGGTATCAGGGGAATATTGGTTTTATAAAAGAGTTTGGAAGATTTCTTTCCATTTCTATTTTACAGACTAATTTGAGTATGTTTCCATTTGGTTTTCATTCTGGTTAACCTTACCCCTGCCCTTAGGTCTCCATTCTTTTGCATCTCAACCTTCTTAAGCCTTTTTGTCTCAAGTATTCTACTTCTTTATTTTCATTGTACTGACTCTGTACTCTCTTCATTGCTTAATATATTCACATGAGACACGAGTCAGCCCCCTCCTAATTCTTGGGTTCCCCTTGTACTATTTCACTATCAAATTAAGCACATGAAATGGAGTTGAAGCCAAGATTCATATATGAGAGAGAACATGTGATACTTGTCATTGTAGGCTTGAGTTCAAATTCTGTCCATTAACCTATAAATTCATTTTTTTCATCAGCCAAACAATTTCATTTTGTATATTAGTTTATCCTTTCATCTATTGATGTATATCCAGATTAGGTCCATTTCCTATGTATTCAGAATGGAGTGGCAATTAACATGAAATTAATGTTAAAGTATTTTTGTAGTAGGGTATAAAGTTCTTTGGATGGATGCCCAGGACTGGTATATCTGTGTAGCCCGCGCAGTCGTCTCGCCAGCAAGAAGACACGCAGACACTAGGATCCTTCTATAGCAAGCATTTATTGCATCATGAAGAGGAAGACCCCGAGCCAATAATCGGCACTGCTTATATACACC
>NW_022196905.1:19305200-19387821 GCF_008632895.1 Mastomys coucha
TTCTTCTTGTTAGTCTCTCTGGTACCCAAATCGGGTTATCTTCTTCCTGTGGAAAAACACAAACAGCTTCCCTGGATCTTAATAAAATAGGATCTGGGCCTTTCCATTGACCGGTCAAAACATCCTTCCATTTTGCCATCTCTTTTGGCCTGTCAGGTTCCGAGCAATGATGATCGGCAGCCATATGCCCGTCATCATCCAAATTTAAAAAAATTAAAAGTAAAAAGTACTATAGAGATGGTTACTCTTGGCACCGAGGGCAAAGCCTCCTCAATACCCCCTTTTTGCTTTATTAAATATGACTTGAGCGTACGGTGGGCTCGCTCTATGATGCCTTGTCCTTGAGGATTATAGGGGAGACCTGTCACATGAGTAGCTTGTTGAGAATACTCATTGGTCAATGTAAGTCCCAAGTCTTGTAAGACATCTCTTCCCCATAGGTTAACAGGAAGAGGAAGCACATAGGTGCAAAGTTTCCTGTCTGGCCTTCTGGAGAAAACCACGCCAGGGTGCGTGAGCTGACTGCAGGGCTGGCCTCACATCCCAATCCCTGCAAAGAGTGGGAAGATTGGGTTACAGGCCATGCGTTAGGCCACCAGTTGGAAGAAATAATGCTTTTGTCAGCTCTTGTGTCTAGTATACCGATAAAATTCTTTCCCTCTATAGACAAGTGTAACGTGGGCCTGGTCTTAAGGTCAACCACCAGATGAGCAAAGTCTGTCCCAGATGAGCCAAGCCCGTTGGTGTCCCGTGGCAGTCCCATAGAGGGGAAACAATCATGTAAGCTGGGAAGGACTATTAACTGAGCAATCCTATCCCCCGGGGAGATGGGGAAGACGCCCTGTGGGCAAGAACAGAGAACCTGTAGTTCTCCAGTGTAATCTTGGTCAAGCATGCCAGGGTGTACCACAAGGCCTTTCAAGGTGAGGGATGAGCTTCCTAGCACAAGGCCACCGCTTCCTTCTTGCAGAGGACCCTGAAAGGTGACTGGCACAGGTTGCACGCCCATGTGTGACATCAGTAAGAATTGGGAGGTGGAGCAGAGGTCCACTCCTGTGGAGCCTCTTGTCGCTCGGCAGGGGCTCTCTGAATGTAAAAAGGAATCTGAACAGTGTCTATCAGTGTATAGCGGGGTGCACTTGGAAGGGCAGGCGGGACAGCATAAAGCGTTCTGCGGCTCTGATCTCTCGCTCCCTTTTGCTTTCGATTCTGGAGAGGCGGCAAATGCTCATCCGGTCCTTATAGCGAGTCGCTTCTTCCTCCAAGTCCTCCTCCTTGGAGGGGCTCAATTCCTCAGAGCTATCAAGCTCGAGGGCCTCCAATTTCTTAACTGGGTAGAGGGGCTTCAGTCTCGAAGCTCCATCCCTTTCTCTAGTTTTCTCTCCCAGGGCGTTCTTTCCCTTATCTCTCGCTTCCGCAGGTCGAGCGGAAGGGTCTGTGTTCTTGGGTATACCCTTTTTTCTCTCCCTTTTATCCTGGCTAGCCCCCACTCTCTCATTACGCTCTATTTCTGACATGCTATCTTGTAACTCCTCAAGTGCTCCCTGTCCCGATGCTACAGAGGCGCTGCATTTCTCATCCTCCAAGCAAGAATGTATCAAATGCCAAATTGACATCGTAACAATCGCCACTAGCACAATTACTGCAGCTTTGGCCATGCTCTCTAACCTTGAGGAAGGGTTGGTGGAATTAAAACCAAACAGCATGCTTCTTAGAGCTTACCTTGTTCTGCAGTTCTAAATCCTCTCCATGAGAGGAGGGTCTTCTCGGCACCAGCGGTTGTAAGGCTCCCCAGGCGTCCCGGGCTTCGGCACCAGTTGTAGCCTGCGCAGTCGTCTCGCCAGCAAGAAGACACGCAGACACTAGGATCCTTCTGTAGCAAGCATTTATTGCATCATGAAGAGGAAGACCCCGAGCCAATAATCGGCACTGCTTATATACACCA
Source organism: Mastomys coucha (assembly GCF_008632895.1). Taxonomy (NCBI): domain Eukaryota; kingdom Metazoa; phylum Chordata; class Mammalia; order Rodentia; family Muridae; genus Mastomys; species Mastomys coucha. The sequence continues at coordinate 19,307,146 of NW_022196905.1, forward strand.
CAGTGCAGTGTATCCGCCCATGATTGGCTGTTTGCTCATCACCCCATGTGACGCCCTGGGATGGGCCATGACTTGGTGCCTTTTCACTCTACGCACATGCGCAAACAGTTGTTTACCAGGAGTCGACAGTGGATGTAGGTGCCATCTTGTCAAGGCAAATGCCTCTCCAGCTCTACTGCTCTCCACATATCTGGGTTGTATGACAGGTCAGTTTCTAGTTTTTGTTTGATTTAAAGTTAAACTCCATACTTAGTTACAAAGTAGCTGTACTAGTTTGTACTTCAGTGTCTTATGAAAGTTCCCCCTTTTTACATCCACTTTTACATTTATCATCATTTGTAGTCTTGATGATGACCATTTTTACTGAGATGGGTGGAATCTTAAATAGTCTTAGTCTGCAGTTTCCTGATTGCTAAGGATATTGAACATTTCATTGTTTACTAGTCCATTGTGGTGCTTCTTTTGAAAAATTTCTCTTTGCTTCCATGATCTATTGTTTTTGTTCAGTTGTTTATTTGGCCACTATTTTGTTTTTAACATTTTAAAAATGTATTGAGAGTTTCAAATTCTGTATAATGTGTTTTGGGTTATATTTTTACTCCTCCAGCTCTTCCCAGATTCACACCTACTTCTGTGTCTACCAAACTCTGCAGTCAGTCTCCCTTCCTCTTCTCTCTTTCTCTCTCAAAATACCTGCTTAAAATACTCTTGGATGTAATACCAATGGAGCATGTTCAACTCCTCATAGCCTACACTAGAGAAAACTGACCCTTCTTTTCTTAGCAAGTCACAGTTGCCAGTTGTTTCACAACTGTGGGTGGGATTGTGTACAAACTCCCTTTCTATGTTGGGGTTTGGTCTGGTTTAGGCTTTCATAAAATTATGAAATATCAGAAATGCAGTTAGTTCATATGTATACCTACTCTGCTGTGTCCAGAAGATGTTTTCCATGTAGTAATTTATACCTTCTGTCTCTTACACTTTTTCTACCTCCTCTTCTGCCTTGGGTATAGGTATGTGGTATGTGTATTCATATATAGCTTATATATATTTATATATCTTATATATTTATATTATATATAATATGTAAATTATAAGAGATTCTTCAGTCTCTTATTCTTTGTACCTTGGACAATTTTGGGTCTCTGTGTTAATCTCCATTTATTCTGAATAGAAGCTTCCCTGTTGAGAGTTAAGAGATACACTAGTATAATCAATTATCATCAGTAAACTACTTGGAGTTGATTTACTTTCTGTATTAATTTAGCAGTGTAGAAAGGCCTCAGAAGTGGCAGGGAAGCTGGGACAGGATCCTTTCTACCTCTTTCTACACTTAGGAGGGACAGTGGATCCACAGCCCTCTCTGCCCCCTTCCCTGAAAGTGGAGAGCTTGCCTCCAGGGAGTGCTTTGACCCAGGCACTCAAGTGATATCACCATCTTCTCTCTGGTGACTTTCTAAGGCAGGACCAGCCAGAAGGCACAGGCCTCAGAAAGGGGCAGGGAAGCTGGGACAGGATCCTTTCTACCTCCATCTACACCTAGGAAGGAAGGCAGATCCACAGCCCTCTCTTTACCTTTTCCCCAAGTGGAGAGCTTGCCTCCAGGGTATGCTCTGACCCCGGGACCCAGGAGGGACGACTGTTCCACAGCCCTCTGTGCACAGGTTTTACCAGAGGAGAGCTGATCTCCCAGAAGTGTTGACACAGGCATACAGATCCACAGGAGGAACAAGCTCTAGTCAGAGACAGCAAGAACATCTAACATCAGAGACCAACAGATAGCGAATGGCAAATGCAAGAATCTTACCAGCAGAAACCAAGACTACTTGGCTTCATCAGAACCTAGTACTCCCACCACAGCAAGTCCTGGCTATCCCAAAAAACCAGAAAAGCAAGATTTGGATCTAAAATCATATCTCACAATGGTGATAGAAGAATTTAAGAAGGACATGAATAGCTCCCTTAAAGAAATACAGCAGAATACAGGTAAACAGGTTCAGGCCCCTAAAGAGGAAACACAAAAATCCCTTAAAGAATTACAGGAGAACACAAGTAAACAAGTAGAATCCTTTAAAGATGAAACACAAAAATCCCTTAAAGAATTACAAGAAAGCACAACCAAACAGGTGAAGGAATGGAACAAAACCATCCAGGACTTAAAAATGGAAGTAGAAACCGTTAAGAAATCACAAAAAGAGACAACTCTGGAGATAGAAATCCTAGGAAAGAAGTCAGAAACCATAGATGCAAGCATCAACAACAGAGTATAAGAGACAGAAAAGAGAATCTCAGGTGCAGAAGATACCATAGAAAACATTGACACAACAGTCAAAGATAATGAAAAATGCAAAAAATCCTAACCCAGAACATCCAGGAAATCCAGGACACAATGAGAAGACCAAACTTAAGGATAATAGGTACAGAAGAGAGTGAAGACCTCCAACTTAAAGGACCAGTAAATATCTTCCTCAAAATTATAGAAGAAAACTTCCCTAACCTAAAGAAAGAGATGCCCATGAACATACAAGAAGCCTATAGAACTCCAAATAGACTGGACGAGAAAAGAAATTCCTCCCATCACATAATAGTCAAAACACCAAATACACAAAACAAAGAAAGAATATAAAAGCAGTGAGGGAAAAAGGTCAAGTAACATATAAAGGCAGACGTATCAGAATTACACCAGACTTCTCACCAGAGACTATGAAAGCCAGAAGATACTGGGTTGATGTCATACAGACCCTACAAGAACACAAATGCCAGCCCAGATTACTATACCCAGCAAAGCTCTTGATTGCCATAGATGGAGAAACCAAAGTATTCCATGACAAAACCAAATTTACACAATATATTTCCATAAATCCAGCTCTGCAAAGGATAATAAATGGAAAACTCCAACACAAGGAGGGAAACTACATCCTAGAAAGATCAAGAAAGTCATCTTCCAAAAAAAGTAAAAGACAATAGCCACTTGAATAGAATTCCAACTCTAACAACAAAATTAACAGGAAGCAACAAATACATTTCCTTAATATCTATTAATACCAATGGACTCAATTCCCCAATAAAAAGACATAGACTAACAGACTGGGTATATAAACAGGACCCAACATTTTGTTGCATACAGGAAACCCACCTGAGTGGCAAAGACAGACACTACCTCAGAATAAAAGAATGGAAAACAAGTTTCCAAGCCAATGGTCCCAAGAAAAAAGCTGGAGTAGCCATTCTAATATTGAATAAAATCGACTTTCACGCTAAAGTGATCAAAAAAGATAAGGAAGGACACTTCATATTCATCAAAGGTATGATCTACCAAGAGGAACTTTCAATTCTGAACCACCTAAAGAAATGTTCAACATCCTTAGTCATCAGGGAAATGCAAATCAAAACAACCCTGAGATTCCACTTCACACCAGTCAGAATTGCTAGGATAAAAAACTCAGGTGACAGCAGATGCTGGAGAGGTTGTGGAGAAAGGGGAACACTCCTTCATTGCTGGTGGGACTACAAGCTGGTACACTTTGGAAATCAGTTTGGCGGTTCCTCCGGAAATTGGACATAGTTCTACCAGAGGACCCAGCTATACCAGTCCTGGGCATATATCCAGAAGATGCTCCAACATGTAATTAGGACACATGCTCCACTATGCTCATAGCAGCCTTATTTATAATAACCAGAACCTGGAAACAACCCAGATGTCCCTCAACAGAGGAATGGATACAGAAAATGTGGTACATCTACATAATAGAGTACTACTCAGCTATTAAAAACAATGAATTTATGTAATTCTTAGGTAAATGGATGGATCTGGAGAATATCATCCTGAGTGAGGTAACCCAAGCACAAAAGAACACACATAGTATGTACTCTCTGACAAGTGGATATTAGCCCAGAAGATAGGAGTACTCAAAGTACAATCCTGAAACCACAAGAAACTCAAGAAGGAAGACCAAAGGGTGGATACTTCATTCCTTCTCAAAAAGGGGAACAAAATACCCATGAAAGGAGTTACAGAGACAAACTATGGAGCAATGACTGAAGGAAGGACAATCCAGAAACTGCTCTACCTCGGAATCCTTCCCATATTCAACCATCAAATCCAGACACTATTGTGGATGCCAGCAAGTGCTGGATGACAGGAGCCTGATATAGCTGTCTCCTGAGAGGCTCTGACAGTGCCTGATTAATACAGAAGTAGAGGCTCCTAGCCATCTGTTGGACTGAGTACAGAGTCCCCAATGAAGGAGCTAGAGAAAGGACCCAAGGAGCTGAAGGGTTGTAGCCCCTTAGGACGAACAACAATATGAACTAACTAGTACCCTCAGAGCCCCCAGGGACTAAATTACCAACCAAGGTGTACACATGGTGGAACTCATGGCTTCAGCAGCATATGTAACAGAGGATGGCCAAGTCAGTCATTGATAAGAAGAGAGGCCCTTGGCCCTGTGAAGGTTCTATGTCCCAGTGTAGGGGAATGCCAGGTGGAGGAAGTGGGAGAGGGTGGGGTGGTGAGCAGGGGGAGGGAGGAGGGAACAGGGGTTTTGTTTTTGTTTTTCTTTTTGTTTTATTTTCTTTTTCTTTTCTTATTTTATTTTTTCATTTTTCATGAGGGGAAGTTGGGAAAGGAGTTATCATATGACATGTAAATAAAGAAAATATCTAAGAAAAAAAGGTAAAAAAGAAACGTTATTGCAGGAATTGTAATAATGATTTGAGTCACAGTTTTTTTTTATCACTTTGCATAACAAGTCTTTGAAAAGAAAATTCACTATAATCTAAAAATATCAGTCTATAATAAATATTCAGTTTTTACAATACAATAAAAAATTAGCAGTGTAATAGTAGTAAGTTCTCATCTAGAGTGTATGACCTGTATAACCATAGGTTCTTGGGTGAATAATACTACCAGGGATATGCTGCAGGATTTTCCCTGTCCAATCACAGTAGAGCAGTGAGAAGCTTGTGATTGGACAGGAGAAGGGAAGCAGAATGAGGAGTTGAGCAGACAGATATCAGGAGGAGCGGGAGAACCAGAATGGAGACTGATGTGGTGTTATCAAAAGGATAGGATAATTGGGTTAAAGCTTTATCATTATCATTTGGCTCTGAAATTATTGTATCAGCATCTTGTAAATTGTGTTATTATTGATACATTAATCTGGCTAATTAAGCATTAAGAGTCTTGATTCTAAAAGCAAAAAAGAGTCTTGATTCTACCAGGTGATTAGATGTTGAGATGGCTAGCCAGGGGTGAGTGGGGAGTTTTGTTAAAGTGGAATGGGGGGGCATCTGAGAGATGGCATGGTGGGAGCCATGTGGCCTGCTGGTGGGTTGGTGGGCCAAGAGACTGAGCCAGGGAGATTACCTGGCACAGGGGCTAGCCCTAGAGAGTTGTTGGCAGTGGCAGCAGGAGAGCAGGAGTAGTTGACGGGCTCATTTTTTTTTTTTTTAATATTTCCTGAAACAGGGATGGATACTGTATCATGGATTTGGCCTTAAATCCAATCAGAATATATGTGGTTATTCCTATAACATGCATGCTGTTAGTGAACATATTTTGACAGGGCAGCCATTATTGTAGCTCTTAACATTTACAGCTAGGTAAGCCCAATGACATTTTTCTCATCCAGTAGAAAGCATAGCACCTACCAATACTATTTCTCTGTGTTTATGACTGAAGTATACGGTGTCTTCTATGATAGGGCCTATGAACAAGAATCATGTTTTGATATGTTCTTTGGCTTAATATGATTTTTGTGCCAGTTTTTGCCCATATGTTCACTAGGGAGATGAGTTTGTATGTTTCCTTGCTATGTCTTTGTCTTATTTTGTATCAGTATATTGTATTGTAAAATGTTTGGAAGCCTTCTTACCTTTTATATTTTATGGAATAATTTGAGTAATGTTTGTGTTTAGTCTTTGAGATTCTGAAATAATTTTTAGCAGTCCTTCATGTTGTAAGCTTTTTTTTGTCATTGAAAGACATTTTATTGTAGTTCCAATCTCATCACTTGTTATGCATCAGACTATTTTACCTTGGCTCAACTTTAGTGTGTAATACACAACTAGAAATCAAGGGTGTCCTTATGATGAAGTTTTACTGTTGTCTATAGTAATGTCTCTTTTAGTTATTAATTTTATTAAGTTAGGTATTCTTTCATTCTATCTGCTTATCTGGCTACAGGTATTATCAACATCATCATCATCATCATCATCATCATCAACATCATCATCATCATCATCAAATCTTCCTTTACAGTCCAGCCACTACTCCACTCCTGGTCTGCCCTCCGAGCGCTCTCCATCCTATGCCCTCTCCGTCATCTCCAAGAGGATGTTCCCACACCCTCACCCACATCCCACCAGACCTCCCCACTCTCTGGGGCCTCAAATCTCATGAGGGTTAGGTGCATCTCACTGAGGCCAGACCAGTCAGTCCTCTGCTGTATATGCATTGGCAGCCTCATATCTGCTGGTATATGCTACCTGGTTGTTGGCTCAGTTTCTGAGAGATCTCAGAAGTTCAGGTTAGTTGAGACTGCTGCTCTTCTTATGTGGTCGCCCTCCTCTTCAGCTTCTTCCAGCCTTTCCCTAATTCAACCACAGGTGTCCCTGACTTCAGTCCATTGGTTGGGTGTAAGCTGCTTGTTAGGCCTCTTGGGGGCACTATGCCTGGCTCCTGTCTGTATAACATAACATCAGTAACAGTGTCATGTCCTGGTGCCTCCCCAAGAGCTGGATCCCAATCTGGGCCTGTCATTGGACCTCTTCTCTATTTTTGTCCCTGAAGTTCCCCCTAGACGGGAACAATTCTGGGTCAGGGTTCCTGAGTGTGGAATGACAACTCCTTCTCTTGCATTCTTGAGATGAAGCCTACTTAATTGTGGTGAATGATGGTTTTGATAAATTCTTGGATTTTGTTTGCTAGAATTCTATTGAGTATTTTTTCATCTATATCCATAAGCAAAATTGGTTCTTTCCTTGTTGGGTCTTTGTATAGTTTAGGTATCAGAGTAATTGTAGCTTCATAGAATGAATTAGGTAGTGTTTCTTCTGTTTTCTATTTTATAGAACTGGAGGAGTTTTGGTATTAGTTTCTCCTTGAAGATCTGGTAGAATTCTGCACTAAAACCATCTGGCCTTGGATTTTTTGGGGAGTGTGGGGGGAGAGGTTTTTAATGACTTCTTCTATTTCCTTAGGGAATATGGGCTTGTTTAGATAGTTTACCTTCTTTTGATTCAACTTTGGTACATGGTATCTCTCTATAGAATCATCCACTTCATCTAGATTTTCCAGTTTTTTTTGAGTATAGGTTTTGTAGTAGAGTCTGATAATGTTTTGAATTTCCAACATTTTTGTTGTTGTGTCTCCCTTTTATTTCTGATTTTGTTAATTTGCATACTGTATCTGTGCCCTTTAGTCAGTTTGGTTAGGGGTTTATTTACCTTGTTGATTTTCTGAAAGAACCAATTTTGGTTTTGTTGATTCTTTGTATCATTCTCTTTGTTTCTAGTTGGTTGATTTCAGCCCTGAGTTTGAGCATTTCCTGACTTCTACTACTCTTAGGTGTGTTTACTTCTTTTTGTTCTAGAGTTTTCAGGTGTGCTGTTAGGTTGCTAGTGTAGGAGGGTTATAAATTTTCTTCTCAGCACTACTTTCTTGTGTTCTGTAAGTTTGGGTATGCTGTGGCCAAAGGTTTTTCAGTCATACCTTTTTGAAGAACTGTGTTTTTACTTCATTATTCTTCATATATTTTATTTCTAACTCATTAATTTTTTTGCCTGATTCTGTTTATTTCTACACTTCAATTTTTAGGGCCGTTTATATGTATTATATTTTCCCAAAGTTTTAAGGTGTTTTATTAACATTTATTTGAGATTTCTCAAAATTTTTGATATAGACACATAGTGCTCTATACCCTACTTTTAGGACCATCTTCATTTTTCATATATTTTGTTATGTTGTGCTTTCATTTTCAATTGAAGTTTAGATGTCTTAATTTTTCTTTCTCTTTTTCTTTTTGATTTCTTGAGTGATCTACTCATGCTTCAACAGTGTCTTCTTTCATTTGCGTGAGTTTTTGTCATTTCTGTACTTTCTGTTGCTCTTGAAATCTGTCTTCTGTTGTGTTTGTTGTGCCCAAGGGTCCATGGGAAAACACAAATGAGCCCAATATTGCAAAGTCTGCTCTCATTACAAAAGAGCCTTTTATCTGAGTCTAGACTCGGATCACACTCTGTTCACTCACTAAGAGCAAGTGATTGCATGTGACCCCGAGCCCAGGAAACATGGGTTTATATACAAAATTGGGAATTCTTAGGATACTTCAGAGTGAGGGGAGTGAAATGCTATAACCATTTGTGAGGGCAGCACTGAAGCTGGTGGGGGATTAATGGATGCCTGTTTTAGTGTTATCAGGAACTAATTTTATAGCTGGCCATAACTGTTTGTGACCTCTGATTACCTTTTTCTATGACTTAAACAGAGGGAGCTCCTATCATCTCTGGGTTGTCATTTCTGAGGCCTCAAGGACAGGCACCTGGAGAAGTCGGCCGCTTATCAGAGAGTGTCAGCCCAGCCGACCCAGGTGTCACCAAACTGGGAGGATGTGGACAAGATGTTTTCATTACTGGGGGCAATGCTGGTTTAACACTAGTCTAAGTTCTCTTGGAGCCTCTGGGGGTGGGGAGATGGAGGAGGAGGGAGCCCTGTGCTAGCTGCAGTGTGGAGACCAGCTGCCTGAATATTGCCCTTGCCCTGGGCTGGAGAGCTTTCTGCAGGGACAAATATACACAACAATGGAGTTTCTCAAGATTTTTAACTACAGAGTGCCAATATTAGTAATTTGAGGGTCACTGCTTTCCCTCTTCTATTGGTGACTTTAGAGGCCAATCTTGGACTCTCTACAGACCTAGGTTATCTGTGTTAACTGACTGATACTGGGATCTCATTACCATCAGCTCTATGGTCCCCAGTCTTCTTTTATGTACTGTAAAAGCTTATTGATTATGCACTGCCCGAATGTTAGCAGTAACAAAAGGGTTATCAGAGGCCCTGTGATTGTGTTAATAGGGGTATAGCCATGGGGAAGTATCAAACAGTGAATGATACCAGCGTTTAGAGTTTTCTCTTTCTCTCTGGCGCCTACTTATGCTCTAACTTTTGCTAGAGATTCTCTTATGGTTCCAGAGTGATGTATATAAAAGCAACATTCTTCACGCAGGGCAGCACACAACCCTCCCTGCTGCACGAATACTAAGTCTAATCCTCGCCTGTTTTGTAGAACTACTACTTCAGCTAGAGTATCTACATTGTGTTCTAAGTGTGTAATGGATTTTTCTAGGTGTTTAATGTCTCGATCTATGTCTAGTTTTAAACTGTTAAAGTTTGTTGAAGATATTTACTGAACCATTACCTTGGGAGTCTTCACTCTCTCCTATACCTATTATCCTTAGGTTTGGTCTTCTTCCTAGATTTCCTGGATGTTTTGGGTTAGAAGCTTTTTGCTTTTTGCATTTTCTTTGACTTTTGTGTCAATGTTTTCTATGGTATCTTCTACCCCTGAGATTGTCTCTTCTATCTCTTGTATTCTGTTGGTGATGCTTACATCTATGACTCCTCATCTCTAACTCCAGGGTTGTCTCCCTTTGTGACTTCTTTCTTTCTTTCTTTCTTTCTTTCTTTCTTTCTTTCTTTCTTTCTTTCTTTCTTTTTTATTGCCATTTTTAAATCCTGGACAGTTATTCAATTCCTCTACCTGTTTGTTTGGGTTTTCCTGTAATTATTTAAGGGATTATTGTGTTTTCTCTTTAAGGGCTTTTACTATTTACCTGTGTTCTCCTGTATTTCTTTAAGGGAGTTATTTATGTCCTTCTTAAAGTCCCCTATCATCATGATGAGATGTGATTTTAAATCAGAGTCTTGTTTTTGTAGCATGTTGAAGTAACCAGAGCTCTCAGTGATGGGACAACTGGTTTCTGATGATTCCAAGTAGCCTTAGTTTCTGTTGCTTATGTTCTTGTGCTTGCCCCTTACCATCTGGTTATCTCTGGTGTGTTAGTTGGTCTTGCTGTTTCTGACTGTGACTTGTCCCTCCTGCAAGCCTGTTTGTCAGTACTCCTGGGAGACCAGTTCTCTCTGGGAAGAGTTTTGGTATGGAGAGCTGTGACCCAGATTCAGCTCCAGGGTGCAGATGGAAACTGGAAGGATCCTGTCCCTGGCTGTTCATTGGTTCTTGTGTCCTGATGGCTCTGGTCAGGTCCCTCTTGGGCCAGGAATTTGAGTAGAAGTGGTGGTCTTACCTGTGCTCACAGTTGTGTAGGCACTTCTGGGAGACCAGCTGTCTCCTGGCAGTATTTGGGCATGGAGTGCTGTTGCACAGGATTAGCTATGGGTGCAGAAGAAAACTGGAAGGATACTGGAAGGCTGTTGCTTGGTTCCTGTGTCCTGAGGTTTCTGGGCAGGTCCCTCTGAGCAGAAGTGCTGGACAGTCATGTCAGCCTTATTTTTTCTTTTAAGAACTCTGTTCAGATTTCAGGCACATTTTTCAAATGGGCCAGTTGTTGTTGTTGAATATAAATTCTGGATATTAACATTTTGTAAGATTTATAGTTGACATAGATTATCTCCTGTTTGATTAGCTTCCTCTTTATCCAGAGACTGAGACAACCTCTGCTCTACTTGTTAGGGCTTTCACATGAAGACTGAACTGCACATTTGCTACAAATGTGTAGGATGCGTCCAGGTATTCTTGGGGTGTACTTGGTCAATTCTTTCCCCCATTCTCCCACTAGACTCCTCAAACATTGCCTGATGTTTGTGGATCTTTGCATCAGCCTCTATCCTGCTGGATGAAGCTTCTCAGGAGACATTTATGCTAGGTTCCTGTCTGCAAGCTTAACAGAGTATCATTAATAATGTCAAGGGTTGGCTGTCTCACATAGGATAGGTCTCAAGTTGGAGCAGTCATTGCCTATACACTCACTCTCTGTTCCATCTTTATTTCTTTACATCTCATAAAGCAAGACAATTTTGGGGCTGAAGATTTCATTAATGCCCCTGTACCTCCTCTGGAAGTCCTGCCTGGCTACACGAGGTGCTCAATTCATTCTCTATATGCCCCTCTTGTAGGAATCTCAACTAGGTCAACCCCATAGCCTCCCTCTATTTCCCTTCCCCCACCATCCTAGGCCTCTAACACCCTCAGTAATTTCTGTTCTCACTCTAAGCCCTCTCCTGCCCGCTTCTCCACACACCTGATCACCATCCTCTTTTCTCTACTCTCCCCCTTTCCTACTCAGGCCCCTACTATCCAATGACTAGTTTCCCCTTCTGAGCAAGATTTATGCGTCCTCCCTTGGGACCTCCTCATTACCCAGTTTCTTTGGCTCTGTGGTTTTTAGCATGGTTATCTTGCACTTTATGGCTAATGTCCACTTATAAGTGAGTACATACCACATTCAGTCTCTCTGGCTCTGAGTTACCTCACTCAGGATGATATATTTTCAAGTTCCATCCATTTGCCTGCAAAATTCATGCTGTCTTTATTTTGAATAGTGGTATAGCGTTTTATTGTGTAGATGCACTATATTTTCTGTATCCATTCTTCGGTTGAGGGACAACTGGATTATTTCCAGTTTTTGACTATAACAAATAAAGCTGCTAAAAACATAGTTGAGCAAGTATGTTTGTGGGATAGTGGAGCATCTTTTGGGTATATGTCCAGGAATGGTATAGGTGGGCCCAGTTTTCTGAGAAACTGCCAAATGATTTCCAAAATGATTGTACAAGTTTGCAAGTTTTTGATCTTAGCTATTTTGGCAGGGGTAAGATGGAGTCCCAGAGTCATTTTAATTTGCATTTTCCTGATGAATAAGGAGGTTGAACATTTCTTTAAGTGCTTCACAGCCATTTGAGATTCTTCTGTTGAGAATTTTCTGTTAAGCTCTGTAACCCCATTTTTAAATTGGGTTATTTGTTTTGTTTGTGTCTAATTTCTTGAATTCTTTATATAATTTGGATATTAGTCCTTTATCAGGTATAGGGTTGGTAAAAAAAAATCTTTTCCCAGTCTATAGGCTGCCATTTTGATGTATTAATACTATCCTTTGCCTTAAGAGAAGCTTCAGTTTCATTAGGTCCCATTTATCAATTATTGACTTTAGAATCTGAGCCTTTGGTGTTTTGTTCAGGCAGTTGTCTTCTGTACCAATATGGTCAAGGCTATTCCACACTTTCTGTTCTATTAGATTTAGTGTATCTGGTTTTATGTTGGTGTTTTCGATCCATTTAGACTTGCGTTTTGTGCAGGGTGTCAAATTTTGATCTATTTGCATTCTTCTACATGCAGGCATCCAGTTACACTAGCACCATTTTAAAAAATTTCTTTTTTCCATTGTATAGTTTTGGCTTCTTTTTCAATATCAAGTGTCCATAGGAATGTGGGTTTATTTCAGGATCTTTGTTTTGAGTCCATTGATCAACCTGTCTGTTTCTTTTTTTATTTTTATTTTATTTTTTTTAATTTTTTATTATTTATTTATTTATTTTTGGTTTTGGTTTTTCGAGACAGGGTTTCTCTGTGTCGCCTTGGCTGTCCTGGAATTCACTCTGTAGACCAGGCTGGCCTCGAACTCAGAAATCGGCCTGTCTCTGCCTCCCAAATGCTGGGATTAAAGGCGTGCGCCACCACTGCCTGGCAACCTGTCTGTTTCTATACTTACACCATGCAGTTTTTATCACTATTGCTCTGTACTACAGCTTAATGTCGGGGATAGTGGTACCTCCAGAGGTCCTTTATTGGACAGGACTGTTTTAGCTAGCCTGTTCTTTTCTTGTTGTTGCTGTTTTTCCATTGAAGTTGAAAATTGCTCTTGGAAAGTCTGCAAAAAAATGTGTGGAATTTTGATGGAAATTGCATTGTATCTGTAGATTGCTCTTGGTTATAAAGGGTGGTATTTAAAATTTTTTTCAGCTCACTTATTGTTTACATAAAAGAGGGCTACTGCTTTTTTTTTTTAGTTAATTTCATATTTAATCACTTTACTGAAGAAGTTTATCAACTGTAGGTGTTGTCTGGTAGAATTTTTGGGGTGGCTTATGCATTCAGTCATATCATCTGTGAATAGTGAAACTTTGATTTCCTTCTTTTCAATTTGTATTCTCTTGATCTCCTTTAGTTATCTTGTTGCTCTAGCTAGAAGTTCAAGTACTATATTGAAGAGATAGGGAGACAGCCTTACCTTGTACCTGATTTTAGTGGAATTGCTTTAAGTTTCTCCCAATTTAATTGTGTTGGCTATTTGCTTGCTGTATATCGCCATTATTGCATTTAGGAATTTGCCCTGAGTTTGACTATTTCCTGCCTTCTACTCCTCTTTGGTGTGTTTGCTTCCTTTTGTTCTAGAGCTTTCAGGTTTGCTGTTAAGTTTGCTAGTATGAGATCTCTTCAACCTTCTTATAAAGGCACTAAAGTGCATAGCAATGAACTTTCTTCTTAGCACTGCTTTCATTGGGTTTCTTAAGTTTGGGGATATTGTGCCTTCATTTTTATTGAATTTTAGAAAATCTTTAATTTCTTTCTTTAGTTTCTTTCTTTTTTCTTCTTTGATCCAATAGTCATTGAGTAGAGAGTGTTCAGTTTTCATGTCTTTGTAGACTTTCTGTTGTTTCTTTTGTTGCTGAAGTCCAGCTTTAATGCTTGGTGGTCTAATAAGATGCAAAGGGTTAATTCAGTCTTCTTGTATCTGTTGAGGCTTGCTTTATGATTGAGTATATGGTCAGTTTTGGAGAAGATTCTATGAGGTGCTGAGAAGAAAATATATTCTTTTGTGTTTGGGCAAAATGTTCTGTAGCTATCTATTAGTCCCATTTGATTCATGTCATCCATTAGTCTCATTATTTCTCTGTTTAGTTTCTGTTTTGATGACTTATCCATTGGTGAGAGTTGGGTGTTGAAGTCTCCCACTATTAATGTGTGGCCTTCCATGTGTGATTTAAGCTTTAGTTGTCTTTTATGAGTGTGGGTTCCCTTGATTTTGGGGCATAGATAATTAGAATTGAGATGTCATCTTGGTGGATTTTTCTTTAATGGGTATGAAGTGTCCTTCCCTATCCGTTTTGACTACTTTGGTTGAACATCTATTTTGTTAGATATTAGAATGGCTAGTCCAGCTTGTTTCTTAAGTCCATTTGGGGTTTCCTTGGTATCCTCTATAGGGCTGGATTAGTAGAAAGATACTGTTTAAATTTGGTTTTGTCATGGAATATTTTAGTTTCTCCATCTATGGTGATTAAAAGTTTTGCTCAATATAGTAGTCTGGGCCGATATCTTTGATCTTTTAAGAGTCTGCAAGAAATATTTCCAGGGCCTTCTGGCTTTTAGAGTCTGTGTTGAGAAGTCAAGTGTAATTCTGATCAGTCTCTATGTAGTTGGCCCTTTTTCCTTGCAGCTTTTAACATTCATTTTTCTGTTTTAATATTTTAATAGTTACAAGTTCTTAAATTTAAATATTTGATACATTTTTAGTTAACATTCATAAATGATATGGGGGTCCAGCTTCATTATTCTTTGTAGATATTTTGTTGTGAAATCATTAGCTGTGGAAAAGACTATTTTTCCCCATTCAAATAGTCTTGGCATTTTTATTAAAAATCAGTTCACTATATATATATATATATATATATGTATATATATATATATATATGCATTCATTTTTCTGGACTCAATTCTATCTACTGTTAATGGAGAATACTATTTGAAGTCCACCATATTGGTGCCAGGTGCACACCTGCTACTAAACTGCTATTTCTCTTCTCTCTTAATGGGTAGAGGTAAGAAGTGGAGGTATGTGCTTTTCCCCCAGCCTTCAACAGGCTAAACAGACCTTAATTGTTTGCCACAGTTAGTCTTCCACTGACCTAGCCCACCCAGGGTGGAGTCTTCTGATCTAGGCAGAGGGCTTCTGCCTTGCCACACCTGCAGTTCCTGCAGGAGCACGCTGCCTGCTGAGCTCGCTTTGCATCATTGTCCAGCTGAAACAAAACATCATAATCCAGCTGAAACAAAGGATGGATCTGTGGGGTTTTCCCTATGTAGATGCAGAGCTGAATATTTAAGCTTTGAGACTTGATCAGAAACCTTTGTCTTGGCTTCATCCTTCTCTAGCCGGCCTGCCCTTTTTCATTCCCAGCCTCCTTTTCAGGTACCCAGTTCTCCATGGTTGTTCAATCATTTTATTTAGTGTAAGAGATCATTTTCTTCTCTTCATTCTGATTCTGAGGGTACTGATACAGTACAGATTTCACTAGATCTTGTTCCTGCTCTGCTGCTGAAAGGCTAAGCACTCTTATGTTGTCATGAAGTAATCCCAACCAGTGAGTGGGAACCTTGATACCCCACCTGCCCATTCTTCCTCATACATACCTATTCGACATATTTTGCAACTCTGATTAGATTACAAAAAAATAAAAAATAAAACTGCTATAACTCAATGCTAATAGTGTAAAAGGTAATAGAGATGCTGGGATTGCCTGTCTAGATTCCAGTTTTTGCATACTGATGCTCCCTTCACTGAGGCAAGAAGTATAAGAGAATATAGATTATGCCAAAAACATGTTCAGATTTAGATTTATCAAATTCAGTGTAGCAATAAGATTACCTAGTAGCAATATGTAATGGGTAGCTTGAAATCTAAGTCTGGAGTTCACACAGAGGTATATAGAGAAACGGATTTGTCTGTAACTGCATAGAGAGGCTTATGAATGAATTTTGGAAGGGACAGGAAATAATAAAGTATATGATAACAAAGACCAAATGGGGTAGTTTAGAAGAATGATGAATGTATCAAGCCAGTATTTTTTATTATCTATTAATAAAAATAGTAAAAGGTAGAGGTTTATTAATGACAGTTTTAAAAAACAAATTAGTTTGACTAGTGGGAGGGATGATTTCAAAATAGTGTAGACAAGGTGAAATGCAGGTTCCATGTATAGAAAATGAGGAATTAGCCAGGCATGGTGTTATATGCCTGTAATATTACCACTTAGGAGGTAGAGGCAAGAGAACTACTAGATCAGGGCCAGCCTGGGCTGTTGAGTGAGGCCCTATCTCAAAAAAGGCTTTAATAAACCAGATGGAGAGCATTCCCATCTAAATAAGTACTTTCTGTTCGCAACAGAATTTGGCTGTGATTGAAAAGGAAAAATCAGAGGATACAAGGTTTTGTGGTGGAATACAATGTTTTGTGTAAAGGTAAACCATATAGGTATAACTAGGAAAATAATCACATTTCATTTATGCCACTGTTCTTTCTGATGATCAATATTTTTAAAGTATGAACACTGACCTAAAAGTATACTTGATGGTTATCTACTATAATCTCATTTTATTCATGAAAGTAAGCACAGACTTGTGTTCATAGTTGTCCTATAAGAATATTCAAATTGAAATCATTTTATCCCTTACTCCCGAGTTTTCTTTTTTATCACCTACCCCCCTACTCTGTCCTTTTTTTCTGAAGCAAGCTCTAACACTGGCCTGGGAACTATATACCTCAGAATGGATTTAAACTTGTAAATTTCCTGCCTCAGCCTCCTAAGCACTGGAATTATGGACACGTGGCACTACATATGGCTCATCCATCAGTCTAATTATTTCTAAAGTAGAATCGTATTTCTTACTCACTTCTAGACTTTACATGTATTGATTTGTATGTATATAAATCCATAAAATATTAGCACAGGAACAGATATATATTAAACACTTTTTAAGGTACTAAACTGTTTCATCAGCCTCAGTTAACTTTTATGTCACACTGTAGTAAGAATACATATGCTATACAATGTCTATTTCCTGATTCTGGAAGTCATTAATCTGTTCTTGTCCTTAATTCTGACATTTAAACAATGCTCTAGAAATGCAATCATACAGTAAGTGATCTTTAAGACTAGTGTTTTTTCATTTACTATAATTGCCCAAGGCTTATCATATTAGCAGTATGTTCCTTTCCACTATATAGTAGTAGTCCATAGTCAGACTGGTTTGTTGAGTCATTTACTCACTGTAGAATATTTGGGTTGTTTCTAATTTGCAGCTCTCATAGATAAAGCTGCCAAGAAAAATTTTGTAAAAGTTTTTGTGCCAAGACAGTATGACTGCTAGGTCATATAAAGTGTATGTTTAACTTAAAAAAAAATTCCAAACTTTTCTACCCAGTAGCTGTATTTTTACATTCCTGTCATTAGTGTATGAGAAATCTAGCTTGCATCTGCAGCAGTTTTTGTATTTTCACTATTTTTTTCTGTAGCAGTCCTGATAAGTATATGCCACACTGTACTGACTGGTTTTGTGTGCCAACTTGACACAGGCTGGAGTTATCACAGAGAAGGGAGCTTCAGTTGGAGAAGTGCCTCCATGAGATCAAGCTATGGGGCATTTTCTCAATTAGTGATCAAGGTAGGGCCCCTTGTGGTTGGTGCCATCCTCGGGCTGGAAGACTTGGGTTTTATAAGAGAGCAGGCTGAGGAAGCCAGGGGAAAGAAGCAAGCAAGTAAGGAACATCTCTCCATGGCCTCTGCTTCAGCTCCTGTTTCTTGACTTGTGTGAGTTCCAGTCCTGACTTCCTCTGGTGATCAACAACAACGTGGTGGAAATGTAAGCTGAATAAACCCTTTCCTCCCCAACTTGTTTCTTGGTCATGATGTTTGTGCAGGAACAGAAACCCTAAAACACACACCATGCAGTAGTTGCATTCCTCAATGACTTATGAGATTCAATATATATTCACATAATTACTTGCCATCTGTATACCCTCTGTAGTGACAATTTTTATGTCTTTTTCCATTTTCTACTGGTATTGTTTATTTTTGAAGTTTAGTATATCTTTTTCATTGATCACATATTACATGGTTTCCTATTAATATTTTTGCAGAATAGAAAGCTTTAATTTTGATAAAGTCCAATATATCTACTTTGTTTTCTTGTGAAATTGTGCTTTTGAGTTGAATATTAAGTACTTAACTCCTGAAATTTTTTCTTGCATATTTTTTCTAAGTTTTCCATATTACATTTAAATACATGGTACATTTGGAGGTACTTTTAGAATATATTTTGTTGGTTTGTGGAGGTTAAATTTGTTGAAATAACTTTCTTTTCTTCCTTGAATAACATTTGTGCTTTTTAAAAATTAGTTAACCATATTATTGTGGGTTTATTTCTGAATTTTCTTTCCTGTTGAATTGATTCTTCTGCAAGTATCATAGTATCTTGATTACTGTAGTTTGAAGGCATATAATATAGGCCCTCCAACTTTATCTTTTTCAAAATTGATTTAGTTTAATAAATTGTATGCCGGGTATTTTCATCTGCCCATATTTTTTTTTGTTGTTGTTGTTCTCCTGCTTTATTCTAGGGAAGACAGCTCTTCCATAAGCTCTTCCTTTTCTTGTTGCAATTCCTGCAAATGCTGCTGGTTTTGTTCTAATCTGTTCTCCAACCACTGCAGTAGAGGCCCACTGACTGCTGACATCTGACTGCACAAATTCTTGGTAAATACTGAGCCATTATGGATCTTGGTCACTGAGTCCAGATGTGTAAGGCTGTGAATCCTTCTATATGCATCCTGTTCTTCCCAACATAGGAGCTTTGGCAGCTCTACCTCAGATTCAAAGGCATACTTTCCCAATAGTGATATGAAGTACAATATGGATTAGGATTTCAATTCTTTCATACTCTGATATTTTTTGGGCTTGTATGAATTGGAAGCAAGTGTAGAGTACCCAACCAGTCTTTGTGTTTTTGTCTTCTATGAAACAGGAAAAAATAAGTCATACAAAGCCTTGATCCATTTGGTACATTAGCATGTGAAGGCCAAACATTTATATGAGGGTGGGAATGATACCAGCCAACATGTTAGTTCATGTTAGTTCAGCCAACCTTTCTGTCTCTGTTGAGGCTGCAGCCAGTTGCTCTGGAGAAATTTCTACATGTCTTTTCTCTTGTAAGAATGCTGCAACATGATGACAGAATGGATATGAACAATTCTGATGGTATCCATCATTTCTAGGACTGTGTGCATTTCAGTTCTAGTGTATGTAAATTTGGAGTCACTCCTTATGTCATCATTCAACTCCCCTATACACAATCCCATAACCTCCTCCTTTTCTGTGCTCAGAGCATGGTTGAGACAAACTAGGAAAGCGTCAGATTCAAGATGATCCACCTGGACAGCTTGCCCCACCTGTACCACCATCTTCTTTCCACTCATTTCCCTTAACATTTTTTCTTTGTTCTGTTTCTTTCTTCAGTGTTTCGATTATTATGTCATGGGATGATCATGTTTTCTGGTCCAATCTATTTAGTGTTCTATAAGTTTCTTATATACATTTATAGGCATCTTTTTTTATGTTAACAGAAATTTTCTTCTTTGATGATTTTTGTTGAAGATATTTTCTGAATCTCTTAGCTGAGAATCTTCACTCTTTTCTATTCCTATTTTTCTTAGGTTTGGTCTTTTCATTGTGTCCTGAATTTACTGGATGTTTTGCATTACTAGGTTTTTACACTTTGTATTTTCTTCGACTGTTGTGACAATATCTTCTATGGTATTGTCTACACCTGAAATTCTTTCTTCTGTCTCTTGTACTTTGTTGGTGATGTTTGCATTTCTAACTCCTGATCTCTTTCCTAGGTTTTCCATCTCCAAGGTTGCCTCCATTTGTGATTTCTTTATTATTTCTTTTTCCATTTTTAAATCCTGCAAGGTTTTGTTCAATTCCTTCACCTGTTTGCCTGTGTTTTCCTGTATTTCTTTAAGTGAGTTATTTATATCCTCCTTAAAGGCCTCTATGATCTTTATGAGATGGGCTTTTAGGTAAGCATTTTGCTTTTTAGGTGTGTTAGCATATCCATGGCTTGCCATGCAGGAGAATTGGGTCCTGATGGTGCCAAATTACACTGGCTTCTGTTTCTTACCCTCTTGTGCTTGCCTCTCAACATCTGGTTATCTCTGGTGTTAAGTAGCCTGGGTGTCTCTGACGAGAGCCTACCTTCTTGGAGACAGGTAGAACTCTCTGACGTGGGTTAGAGCAGGCCTCCTGGGAGGTAGGCTGTGCTATCTTTTGTTGGGGCGTGGGTGCTCTGGTGTCCCTGGTTAGAGCAGGCTTCCTGTGTTCCTGCCCTGGTAATCCTCCTCTGACTTGGTTGTGACAGACCTCCTGGGAGACAGGCAGGCTGTGGGGTGTGGGAGAGGAAGAAGCATGCTGATCTGCTCTGGCAGAGGTACAGACCTGTGTCCTTGGTTATAGCAGATCTCCTGGAAGACCTAGAGACTATGGAGTGGGAACAGGGGCAGACATGCTCATCTGCCCATGTGGAGGTGCAGAACAGAAGGGAGATGGTGTACTCTCAGAGGGGAAGAGAGGTTCTGTCTGCTGGGCTCTGTAGGGGTTCCAGCTGGAGTGGATATTTGGGCAGGGATCTCACCTGTTTCCCTGGTTATGGCAGATCTCTTAGGAAATCTGCAAACAGTTGGGTGGGGAGAGGGGCTGACACAGTGATCAGCCCCTGTGGGGTTGAAGACTGAAAGGGCAAAATCTATTTTCAGTGAAGGAAAAAGTTCACTTACTAGGTCAAGTGCTTAAATTCTAAATACTGATCTATGAAATCATTGTTCTCTTACATTGATTTTCTTGCATTGCTCTCTTAATAGTCTAATTTAACTGAATATATATGTATGTATACATATATGTGCCATTACATACATGTTAGAACTGTTGTTCCATTTTATTATATACCAAAATGTATAAACGCCTTTTTGAAGTAATATGACTTTATTGTTAAGTAAACACATGATTCTAAATGCTATTTTAAAATTTCTGTTTTGTAATGAATTCTTCATATTGAAAAAAGAATGTGTATTCTTTAGTATTTGGATAGAATATCTTTAGATACATTAAATCCATTTGCATGATATCAAATGATGCTGATGTTTTTCTGTTAAATTTTTGTTCAAATGTTCTATCTGTTGGAGAAGATGGGGTATTCAAATTATCTACTGCCAATAGATTGATATTAATCTACATCTTTACATTCAATAGTAGATTGCTTTTTTTATTAAGTTAGGTGCCCCAGAGTTTGGTGCATATATTTTTAGCTCTTCTGATTAGTTTTAGTTTGAAGTCTGTTTTGTCAGATACCAGGATAGTGAAGTCTACTTGCTTTTAGGTCCAATTTGATTGGAGTGATTTTTTCTATTGTTTTAGTCTAAGGTAATACCTATCATTAAATCTAATTTTTTTTTTTTTCATTTTGTGTGTGTTTGTGAACTAACAGATGTTTTTATTTATGGGCCCAGTCAGTCAGTTTTGAATTGTCTTTGAATTGAATTTGAATTGTCTTTTATTTCTTAGGCTACCCAAGGCCTGGTCATCTCTTTTTCTCTCTTTTCCCATTTGGGATTTCTACAATAATCTCTATC
Source organism: Mastomys coucha (assembly GCF_008632895.1). Taxonomy (NCBI): domain Eukaryota; kingdom Metazoa; phylum Chordata; class Mammalia; order Rodentia; family Muridae; genus Mastomys; species Mastomys coucha. Next base: position 19,328,626 of record NW_022196905.1, read on the forward strand.
TATTTTAAATTTTTATTTTTCTGTGTCTTTTATTTATCTGTGTTCTAATTTTTAGTGTTGCTTTTATTCTACTGGCTATTTATCTTTCCTGCTTTTCATGGATCTTTTGCTTATAAATGAATGTAGTGATTGAATCTCTTTTCTGATGTTAGTTTTCAGCTATAATTATTCCTCTAAGTACCACTAGCTTTTAACTTTTCATATTTGTCACCTATTAGTGTTTAAGGAATTTCCCTTCTGGTCTCTATTTTGACTTTTAATCATATATGAAGTTGAATTTTTCTTTTTCATGCCAGTTGAGGTAATCATATGGTTACTCCTCTTATTCTGTTTCTGTGATGCAATAGTTGATTAAAACATTATCCATAAATGGACATAATATAAACAACACATCATCTTTCTGGCTTATAGGTTTCTTAGGTAAGAGGTATAACAATTAAAATCAAAACACTTAAATCCCTTTATATACTGATGAATAGGCTGTGTCAGTCCTCTTATAGAGGTCTTTTTTGTGGAGAGAGGTAGAGCTGGAGAGGCATTTGCCATGGCAAGATGGCGCTTACTTCCACTGTCAACTCCTAGTAAACAACTGTTTGCACATGTGTGTAGAGAACTGTTTGCGCATGTGTGTAGAGTGAAAAGTCACGGCCCATTCTGGGGCGTTACGTAGGGTAATGAGTGAACAGCCAATCATGGGCAAACGCGCCGCGCTGTGGGCAGACATGCCGCACTGTGGTGTATATAAGCAGTGCGGATTATTGGCTCGACCCTTTTTTCCCTATGGATGGAGACAATAAATGTTGCTGCAGAAGGAACCTAGTGTCCGCGTGTCGTCTTGCTGGCGAGACGACTGCGTAGGCTACACTTTTTCTTTATTTCTTTTTCTTTTTTTAATTCATGAGGGACTTTGGTCTATAGGTTTAATTCTGGTTTAGGTTTTTCCTGTTGCTATAACAAAATTCCTCTTAGACAAGTTAGGAGAGAAAGGATATATTTTAACTCATAGTTGCAGGCTACAATCTGTCACAGCAGGAAAGCTACAACATCAGGAGCTCATTATCTTTAAATCTAACTTGACTTACATTCTCAGGACAAAGGCAAAAATGAAGCTAAGTTCTCGACCAAAATATCACATGCTCCAGGTAGGGTTCTTGTTCCTTTCTGAAACCTTATGAGTTAGGCCTCCTATGTCCATGTCTACATCAACATTGTTATCTTCTAAGTTCTCAGCAGAATGGGCTTAAGTTCTGCCTTACAGCATTCAGTGGCTTTTTAGAGCAAAATTAGAAACTCTTGTACACTCTAGTCACAAAACACAATGATTCTGTATTGTGTCAAGTTGACAAAACTAGTCATTATACATTCCTTGTAAATATTTCATAGAAGTTTAGTTTTAGGGAATTATTTCTCAAGTGAGTTGTTATTCTCCCATGTTGTGATTTTTTAAAGTAGTGTTATGGTTTGAGTCTGGAATGCCCTTCACCAGTTCATGTGTTAAATGCTTGCTGCTTAACTGATGATGCTATTCTGTAGCTGTGATGCCTTTTAAGAATTGGCTCGCTGCGCGGTGGTGGCACATGCCTTTAATCCCAGCACTTGGAAGGCAGAGGCAGGCGGATTTCTGAGTTCGAAGCCAGCCTGGTCTACAGAGTGAGTACCAGCATAGCCAGGGCTACACAGAGAAACCCTGTCTCGAAAAACCAAAAAAAAAAAAAAAAATTGACTCGTGGCTGCTTTCAGTCTGTATGCTATGCCTTCTTGACTATAACATATGAGGAGCTGCTACCCTTCATCAATTAGTGAGAGATTCAAGGTGCATACAAATTTTTAAACATATTTAAAAGATTGGGCCTTGTCAAGAGCACTTAAGTCCTTTGCTAACGCAGGGCTACCCTAGGGAGGTATTCCTCTCCTGAGTGAAGTAACCCAGTCAGAAAAGAACACACATGATATGCACTCATTGATAAGCAGATATTAGCCCAAAAGCTCAGAATACCCAAGATACAATTTACAGACCACATGAAGCTCAAGAAGAAGGAAGACTCATTAATACTCTATTACTAGCTTCATAGAATTATTTTGGCAAAATTCCTTTCTTCTCTATTTTATGGAGTGGAGTAAGAAACAATGGTGTTAGCTCTTCCTTAAATATCTGGTTAAATTCGTCATCTAGGCCTGGAAATAATTTAGCAGCAACATTTTAAATTGCTGACTCAATCTTATTGCTTGTTATAGAACATTTTCTCTCATTTGATCATTTGATCTCTGCATATCATTGGTATCTGTTATAATGGGTCTCTATCCATCTCCAATTTTATTAGTAAGGGTATTCTCTCTCTCTTTCTCTCTCTCTCTCTCTCTCTCTCTCTCCCTTTCTCTCTCTCTCTCTCTACCTCTTATTAACCAATGTTACTCAAGCCTTAGCAGGGAAAATAATGCATGTCCCATTTAGGGCATGAAGGGATAATGCTACTTTAAAAAAAAAGGCAAGTAAATAAAGGCCAGTGCCAGCTATAGTAACTATAGTTATTAGTTAGAGGGTTCCCAGAAACGCCAAACAATAAGGGGTTTTTGCATTTTCCTTGGATAGGGAGAAGAACTTGGTAGTATCATCTTGTTGATACCACACTGTCTTAGTTATTGTTTTACTGCTATGAACAGACATCATGTCCAAGGAAAGTTCTATAAAGGACAATATTTAATTGAAGCTGGCTGACAGGTTCAAAGGTTCAGTCCATTATCATTGAGGCAAAAGCATGGCAGCATCCAAGCTGGCATGGTGAAGGTGGAGCTAAGAGTTCTACATCGTCATCTGAAGACTGCTAGGAGAAGACTGGCTCCCAGGCACCTAGGACAAGGGTCTTAAAGCCCAAGCACACAATGATACATGCTGTGACCATAACTCCTAATAGTAACACACCCTGGGTCAAGCATATACAAATCATCAAACACATACTTTGGTCACATAACATGGAGAAATCAAGTTAGTACTGAAAAGGAAGCTACTTTTCTGTTGGCTAGCATTTATACTGCAAGTGAAAGACTCCAGCTAGAGTTCCCACTCAAGTCCTAGGAGGCATGCACCCAAGAAAAACGAAGAGCCATCTTGATGTAAAAAAAACATGAGGCATTTTTATTTCAGAGCTCTGGTTCAACCCCCAATCTCACACAGGAAACCAGGAATTGACCACGAATCTCAGAGGTTAGGGGATTTTATAGGAAAAAGGTCTGAGGAGACAAAGGAATTGGTGTGGCTATACATGATTGGCTATTTTGAATGTCGTTCGTGCAGATCAGAGTTGAGAATTCTTAAAAAAAGTGAAATTTCTAGCAAGAGGGGAAGAGTGCTATTCAATGTTCATACTGACCCTTAGCTAACACTTAAGAAAACCAAATGGCACAAGGTCCATCAGTCAATGTCTGGCCAGGCGTGTCTCAGGCGCCTCGGCTGGACACCTCCTTGCCTCATCTCTGAGATTTACACCCCTGGTCTGGGCTCTCCTAACAGCTTTTCCTTGGCCCACCGGCTGCTTCTTGCAGGTCTGGCTCCTGTGGTTTTCAGTACTGGTCTCAAATTTAACTCTTTCAATCCCAGGCTTAGGTGGGCAAGTACCTGCTAAATTTTTATATTCTTTTTCACAAGAAGGTACTATGTGGGCTGATGGGAGAGAAAAACTACCAACTGTCTTAACCAGCTGTGAACTCTGAATTATAATAATGACTGACCCAGCAAGATACACCCATTGATGCAATAATGACATAAATGTTATGGGGTAATTGACAGCTTTCTAATTAGATATAAGCCCCTCCATAGAAGTGAACTCATGATTGATACTATGAAACTAGTCTGTTAAAAGGACACAGTTTCAAACTATCTTCTAAAAGTTCATTTTTATATCCAAGGACTGGTCCAGTGAATCTACTTTGTTGCTGTGGTTTGGGTATCCTTATGAGAAATCATTGCAAAATCCAAGTCATGAAGCTTTTCTCAATTAATTTTTGTATATATGATTTTATATTTTTCAGCAATGAAAAATATTATGCAAAAAATTTGATCATGCTTTTCTCCTTTCCTGACTCCCCCTCATTCCCCACCAACCCAACTATTTACTCCCTCTCTCTTATTAAGAACAGACAATAAAAATCCAAGAAACATACACTCATAAAAACAGAATCCAAAATATTAAAGCAAAGGGCCAGTAGCCAATTAGTGTTGGCCAATTACCTCTGGACATGATGAGATCTACCCTGGGGTGTGGTTAATATATCCAGTGATAATCAATTGGGGATAAATAATTGTTTTTTTTGTTTATTTTTGATTTTGTTTTTGTTTTTGTTTTTGTTTTTGTTTTTTTTGCTAACAGGTATCAATTGTAGATGCTGTCATTTAGGGTTGGGAAGCCAGGTCCTCTTTCTGCTCTTGGGTTAGGATACCATTTGGTTTGAACCTGTACAGGCCCAGTACATGCTGCCACTGTCTCTGGACCTGTTGTATCTGGAAGACACTGTGTCCTTCTGTGATCTTCTGCATAGATCTCTGAACCCTAACAGGAGGGGTTTGATGGAAACATTCCATTCATCACTGAGTGCTCCAGAGTCTTTCATTCTTTGTATCAATTATTCAGTTGTGTGTTTCTGTGTTTAGTTCCTATCTACTGCATGAAGGTCTCTGATGATTGCTGAGCAAGGCACTGATCTATGGGTAAAGAAGAATGTCACGAAATGCAAATCAAAACAACCCTGAGATTCCACCTCACACCAGTCAGAATGGCTAGAATAAAAAACTCAGGTGACAGCAGATGCTGGCAAGGTTGTGGAGAAAGAGGAACACTCCTTCATTGTTGGTGAGACTGCAAGCTGGTACAACCACTCTGGAAATCAGTTTGGTGGTTCCTCCGGAAGTTGGACATAGTACTACCAGAGGACCCAGCTATACCACTCCCGGGCATATACCCAGAAGATGCTCCAACATGGAATAAGGACACATGCTTCATTAAGTTCATAGCAGTCTTATTTATAATAGCCAGAAACTAGAAACAACCAGATGTCCCTCAACAGAAGAATGGTTACAGAAAATGTGGTACATCTACACAATGGAGTATTACTCAGCTATTAAATAAGGCTGCTATGAATATAGTAGAGCATGTGTCCTTATTACATATTGGAGCATGTTCTGGGTATATGCCACAACCTCGCCAGCATCTTCTGTCACCTGAGTTTTTGATCTTAGCCATTCTGATTGGTGTGAGGTGGAATCTCAGGGTTGTCTTGATTTGCATTTCCCTGATGACTAAGGATGTTTAACATTTCTTTAAGTGCTTCTCAGCTATTCGGTATTTGTCAATTGAGAATTCTTTGTTTAGCTCTGTATCCCATTTTTAAATAGGATTATTTGATTCTCTGGAGACTAACTTCTTGAGTTCTTTGTATATATTAGATATTAGCCCTCTATCAGATATAGGATTGGTAAAGATCTTTCCCCAATCTGTTGGTTGCCATTTTGTCCTATTGACATTGTCCTTTGCCTTACAGGAGTTTTGTAATTTTACGAGATCCTGTTTATTGATTCTTGACCTTAGAACATAAGCTATTGGTGTTCTGTTCAGGAACTTTTCCTATGTGCCCATGTGCTCAAGGCTTTTCCCCACTTTCTTTTCTATTAGTTTCAGTGTATTTGGTTTTATGTGGACTTCCTTGATCTACTTGGACTTGAGCTTTGTACAAGAAAATAGGAATGGATTGATTTGCATTCTTCTACATGCTAACCGCCAGTTGAGCCAACACCATTTGTCAAAAATGCTGTCTTTTTTCTACTGGATGGTTTTAGCTTCTTTGTCAAAGATCAAGTGACCATAGGTGTGTGGGTTCATTTCTGGGTCTTCAATTCTATTCCATTGATCCACCTGCCTGTCCCTGTACCAATTCCATGCAGTTTTTATCACAATTGCTCTATTGTACATAAGGTTAGGGATGGTGGTTCCACCAGAGGTTCTTTTATTGTTGAGAATAGTTTTCGCTATATACCTAGGTTTTTTGTTATTCCAGATGAATTTGCAAGTTGCCCTTTCCAAGTCTGTGAAGAATTGAGTTGGAATTTTGATAGGGATTGGATTGAATCTGTAGATTGCTTTCGGTAAGATGGCCATTTTTACTATATTAATCCTACCAATGCATGAACATGGGAGATTTTCCATCTTCTGAGATTTTCTTCAATTTCCTTCTTCAGAGACTTGAAGTTCTTGTCAAACAGATCTTTTACTTGCTTAGAGTCACACCAAGGTATTTTATGTTATTTGTGACTATTGTGAAGGGTGTTGTTTCCCTAATTTCTTTCTTAGCCTGTTTCTCCTTTGTGTAGAGGAAGGCCACTGATTTGCTTGAGTTAATTTTATATCCAGCTACTTTGCTGAAGTTGTTTATCAGCTGTAGGAGCTCTCTGGTGGAATTATTGGGGTCACTTAAGTATACTATCATATCATCAGCAAATAGTGATAATTTTTGACTTCTTCCTTTCTAATTCGTATCCCTTTCATCTCCTTTTGTTGTCTAATTGCTCTGGCTAGGACTTCAAGTACAATATTGAATAGGTAGGGAGAGAGTGGGCAGCCTTGTCTAGTCTCTGATTTTAGTGGGTTTGTTCAAGTTTCTCTCCATTTAGTTTGATGTTGGCTACTGGTTTTCTGTATATTGCTTTTTACTATGTTTAAGACTGGGCCATGACTTCCTGATTTTTCCAATACTTTTGTCATGAAGGGATGCTGGATTTTGTCAAATGCATTCTCAGCATCTAATGAGATGATCATATATGGTTTTTTACTTTGAGTTTGTTTATATAGTGAATTGCATTGATGGATTTCCATATATTGAACCATCTCTGCATCCCTGGGATGAAACCTACTTGATCATGGTGAATGATCATTTTGATGTGACCTTGGATTGCAAGAATTTTATTGAGTATTTTTGCATCGATATTCATAAGGGAAATTGGTCTGAGGTTTTCTGTTTTTGTTAGGTCTTTTTGTGGTTTAGGTATAAGAGTAATTGTGGCTTCATTGAATGAATTGGATATAGTACCTTTTGTTTCTATTTTGTGGAATAGTTTAAAGAGTATTGGTATTAGGTCTTCTTTGAAGGTCTGATAAAACATTGCACTAAACCCATCTGGTCCTGGGCTTTTTTTTGGTTGGGAGACTATTAATGACTTTCTATTTCAATAGCAGATATGGGACTGTTGAGATCATTTATCCGATCTTGATTTAACTTTGGTACCTGGTATCTGTCTAGAAAATTGTCCATTTCATCCAGGGTTTCCAGTTTTGTTGAGTATAGGCTTTTGTAGTAGGAGCTCATGATTTTTTTGATTTCCTCAGTGTCTGTTGTTATGTCTCCTTTTTCATTTCTGATCTTGTTAATGAGGATACTGGCTCTGTGCCCTCTAGTTAGTCTGGCTAAGGGTTTATTTATTTTGTTGATTTTCTCAAAGGACCAGCTCCTAGTTTGTTTGATTCTTTGTATAGTTCTTTTTGTTTTTATTTGGTTTATTTCAGCCCTGAGTTTGATTATTTCCTGCCTTTGACTCCTCTTGGTGAATTTGCTTCTTTTTGTTCTAGTGCTTTCAAATTGCTGGTGTATGCACTCTCCAGTTTCCTTTTGGAGGCACTTAAAGGTATTAGTTTTCCTCTTAGGACTGCTTTCATTGTATCCCATAAATTTGGGTATATTGTGGCTTCATTTTCTTTAACCTTAGAATCTTTAACTTCTTCCTTGACCAAGTTATCATTGAGTATTGTTAAGCTTCCACGTGTATGTGGACATTCTATTGTTTATGTTGTTATTGAGGAACAGCCTTAGTCCATGGTGGTCTGATAGGATACAAGGAATTATTTCCATCTTCTTGTATCTTTTGAGGACTGATTTGTGACCAATTATGTCAATTTTGGAGAAGGTACCATGAAGTGCTGAGAAGAAGGTATATCCTTTTGTTTTAGGATAAAACGTTCTATAGATATCTGTTAAATCCATCTGTCTCATAACTTCTGTTAGTCTCACTGTGTTTGTTTAGTTTCTGTTTCCGTGATCTGTCTATTGCAGTTAGTGTGGTGTTAAAATCTCCCACTATTATTGTGTGTGGTACAATGTGTGCTTTGAGCTTTAGTAACGTTTCTTTTATGAATGTAGATGCCGTTGCATTTGGAGCATCGAGGTTCAGAATTGAGAGTTAATCTTGGTAGATCATACCTTTGATGAATATGAAGTGTCCCTCCTTATCTTTTTTGATCACTTTAGGGTGAAAATCGATTTTATTTGATATTAGAATGGCTACTCCAGCTTTTTTCTTGGGACCATTGGCTTGGAGAATTGTTTTCCAGCCTTCTATTCTGAGGTAGTGTCTGTCATTCATGTGGGTTTCTTGTATGCAACAAAATGTTGGGTCCTGTTTACATACCCAATCTGATAGTGTATGTCTTTTTATGGGGGCATTGAGTCTATTGATATTAATAGATATTAAGGAAAGGTAATTGTTGCTTCCTGTTATTTTTGTTGTTAGAGTTGGAATTCCGTTCATTTTGCTATCTTCTTTTAGTTTTGTTGGAAGATTACGCTACTGCGTTTTCAGATTTGTTGTTCCCTTCCTTGTATTGGAGTTTTCCATTTATTATCCTTTGAAGGGCTGGATTTGTGGAAAGATATTGTATGAATTTGGTTTTGTCATGGAATACTTTGGCTTCTCCATCTATGGTGATTGAAAGTTTTTTGGGTATAGTAGTCTGGGCTGGCATTTTTGTTCTTGTAGGGTCTGTATGACATCTGCCCCGGATCTTCTAGCTTTCATAGTCTCTAGTGAAAAATCTTCTGTAATTCTGATAGGCCTGTCTTTATATGTTACTTGACCTTTTTCACTTACTGCTTAGTATTCTTTCTTTGTTTAGTGCATTTGGTGTTATGATTATTATGTGATGGGAGGAATTTCTTTTCTGGTCCAGTCTATTTGGAGTTCTGTAGGCTTCTTGTATGTTCATGGGCATCTCTTTCTTTAGGTTAGGGAAGTTTTCTTCTATAATTTTGTTGAAGATATTTACTGGCCCTTTAAGTTGGAGGTCTTCTCTCTCTTCTATACCAATTATCCTTAGGTTTGGTATTCTCATTGTGTCCTTGATTTCCTGGATGTTTTAGGACAGGAACTTTTTCCATTTTGTATTTCCTTTGACTGTTGTGTCAATGTTTTCTATGTTATCTTTTGCCCCTGAGATTCTCTCTTCTATCTCTTGTATTCTGTTGGTGATGCTTGCATCTATGTTTCCTGACTTCTTTCCTAAGATTTCTAACTCCAGAGTTATGTCTCTTTGTGATTTCTTAATTGTTTCTAGTTCCATTTTTAGGTCCTGGATGGTTTTTCTCAATTCCTTCAATTGTTTGTTTGTGTTTTCCTGTAATTCCTTAAGGCTTTTTTGTGTTTCCTCTTTAAGGGCGGCGGGGGGGGGGGGCAGACACTAGTGGGAGGTTTTTGTGTGTGGACCGCAGAGGTGCAGAGGAAGAAGAAAGGCAAGAAGGGGTAGAAGAAGGAGCAGGGGCTGGGGCAGACAGGCGTGTGGCGGACCAAGTGACAGGCCGTTGAGGCGGAGGAGTACTAGAGGCAGGAGCGGGCTCTCGAGTAGTCTGAGAACGAATGACAGGAAAAGTCAAGTAGACTGGGGGGGCACAGTGAGAGACAGGGATGAGCATTAGAGGAGGAAGAGCAGAGAGTTGAAAGGTGAGAAAAGCATTCCTGGAGTTGAAGAATCTTGATCAGTTCCTGAATTTGGGAGATGAGGCGAGTCTTCATGTCTAAGAAAGAAGGTGGAAGGGCAGAGGTGATATCAGGAGGCAGGGGAGGGGCAGATGACAGGGTTGGGGGAGGCCAATCTTCAGAATGATAATGGGCCGCTTCCTCCTCAAGGGCGGCAGCATCGCCGGGGTCGAGTGGTTCGGGAGTTGCTAGGAAGGCAGTGGGGGCAGAGGGAGAAAAGGTGGGTTTTATAGGTGCAGATGGTTGGCAGAAGACTGGAGCACAGAGAGGTTTAGAAAGGCCCTTCTCCGCAGCGGAGAAAGGGTCGTCATAGGGAGGAGGGGAAGGAACCAGAGGGACTTGTGAGGCGAGAGGTGGATAGAGGGGAGCAGTGGGAGCAGCAGCAGGCAAGGGTGGAATCTGACAGTCCTCCTGTGGCATATCAATGAGAGTAAAGGAAATAGAGGCCTGAGATGGAGAGCGAGAGGGCAGACGAGTAGGGGGACGGGACCCAGACCGGGACTGTGAGAGACAGAGTTCTGCAACTGAGAGGAGCTGACGTTTTCCCGAATCGGAATCAGCGCCCTCAAGAATGTCTCGGATGAGACCCCAAAATGTAAAAATTATTGCCATGACTGCTTTGTCTCCTTCAAGTTTTATTTTTTCATTAAGTTCACGACCAACCTTCTGCCATTTGTTGGGGTGGATAACTGTCCCGTCAATCATAAACCAAGGACATGTCTTATCTATAACGATAAAAAAATCTTACCAAGTCCTTTTTCTTTACCCTTATGCCCCTCTCTCTGAGAGCTTCTTTTAAGTCCTTTATAAAGCGGACTTCTTTAGACATGGAATGGCCCATTCTTGAGATGTCTGAGACAGATGACTTACCTAATGACTTGAGCAACCGGGCGAGCAGCATCAGTCACGAACCTGGATTCCATTGCGATCTTAATCCGTCCAGGAGGTGACCCATGCCTCGAGCCCCATGTCGGGTGCCACCTGACCTGGCCTGCAGGTCACGTTATTCGGGGGAACGAGGAGGGTCACAACCTGTGAATAAAGAATGGGCGAGAGAGACGACAGGACTCAAGGAAGCATTGCTTGTCAAGAGCCGTTTACTTGGTTGAGGAGAGCATATTTAAAGCAAAAATCTTGGAGGGAGGGGGAGAGGAAGGAGGGAGATGGAAGGCTACAAAATCTTCTGGGGTTGAGCTCCGGGGTGACAGGTGGGGAGGGGGTGGATTTCCGAGAATGTTCTTTTTCTCAGGGCCAAGCCGGATCCTTGTGATTGTCAGGCAGGATGTTAATCTCAGGGTTCTCAATTAGTTGGGGCAGGATGTTTCTCTCAGCAGGGCCAGCTGGGGCAGGTTCAGCCAAGTGTCATTTGGTCCCCAACATCTAAATTTCTTGTTTTAATTTCAGAACTGGCTAGTCATCAGATGTTTCCTTTTGACCTAATTCAATAAATGTAGTTTGCTAATATTTTCCTATAGATTTAAACTATATTTCAAAAATTGCCTTAACTTAACAGAGCAAAATGTTTTAGTATGTACTATCCTGGAAATAATGCTACAGATAAATATTCTTGTGCATTTTCAGATCAAATTTAAATTCTAAACTTATTAGGTCATTTGTTTTATCATGAACTCAAATGTTTTCATGCCACTCTCAGTTCTATTTGTAAGAATCAGCATGAAATATGTTACAAACAGTGCATGCTGCTTTCATAGTGACTTAAGTTTCAGTATTTTGTTCAACATGTCAATATTTGTTCTTTAAGAAATATTAATACCTAATTTGAGAGAAAGGTTGCTTTTGATACATTGTATTTCATCATTGGAAGTTTAATATATACTTTAAATGTCTAAGGACCCCTTAATATTAAACATAAAAATTAACTTTGTATAACCCATATTTTCCACATTGGAAATACCATTCCACCAATAAATCATCTAGTGTAAATTGAAGAACTCCAGAATATAGTATGGAGAATGTTTTTTTTTCCATATTTTTTATATTTTGGAAAACATCTCAAACATAAATGACACAAAATAAAGTAATATTATGCATATATAAGTAGTAATAGAGTACTGAATAATGTTGCTAAAAAGTTAGATGGCCCATAGTAACCATTTTTAACATAATCTACAAACATTCACCAATGCTTGCAACAGGAAAAAGAATAATTAGTTAATCAGAAACCTCAGCCAGCTAGTAGGTTTGGTAGATCATTTGATGTGCTTGCCCCAACTTGAAATGAATACAGTCAGTGCAGGCAGCTACTCAGAGTATAGCATTTGTCCCAGAGTTAGCATTTGTAGAGTGCTTGCTTTTTCATATTAGACTTCTTGTTTTCATTTTTATGTTAATATTATAAAGTTGCCTATTACTGTTTTTTGGCTAACCATGAAAGAGGAACCTAGAGACTTGGTTGCTTTATCAGTAGTATGTGAACATTCTTTTTAACCTGCTGCTGTGCAGTAACAGCTGCAAGAGTATTTGTGATAATAGTGTTTACAGATTAGAAATGATCAAACTGATCTAGGTCAAGAATTTCCCTCAAATCACACATTTATCAAGTGATACAAATAGAACTTGAAATGATGAGATTAGAAATAAGTTGCAGTCTTCTTGCAGCTCTTGGCACTTTATATACCTAAAACATAGTTATGATGACTCTCCTATAGGCAGTGTTACTTTGTCTATAGTACTGACCTCTTATGGATTCTGTTATAACTTAAATGATGATGTAGTAAGCCTTTAAACTCAACAGCATAGGATCACTAATTTTATTTTAGGTGATAGTGTTGATCTAAGCCAGACTCATAATGATAATTATTTTAGATGTATAAGGAGTCTTGAGTAGTCATCATATTCAGAGAAAGAGGAACCATGATGGTTGCTAGCAGCTAAAAAAGATGCTAGAGAGTTGCTTAGTTGGCATAGTAATATTTTACAAGATGAAAATGTTATGGAGATTTGTATACATATGAGTATACCTAAACTACCAAAGGGAACACTTAAACTGGATAAGGTTGTAAATTCCATCATAGGTATTTTACTTCAATTAGAAATGAAGAACATTCATCAGACATGATGGGGTGTACCTGTAATCCCAATACTCTGGGAAGATCAGGAGTTCAAGGTCAACCTTGAGTATATGAGTGTCTTAAAACTACAACAACAATAAAATTAGGGTTATATGTAATAGCTTACATGGTGCTAACTTATGTGGCCCCATGGGGAATGTTGCTCATTAATGTATGTTTTATTCACAGTGGTCTGCAGCCCTGGATCCTTCAATCCCCGTGATGGAACTCACTGCCTCCAGTGCAACAACAGTCTGGTGTATGGAGCGAAGACATGCATGTAGGCCAGGGCCTTGTGGGACCCAGTAGCTCATTCAACATAAAAGTATATTTTTGAAGTACTAAAGTATAATAACTCACTATTATGCCAAAATTAAATAATCAGAATTTACAAAGATATGGTGTCCTCATTCTATCCAGTACTATATGCATCATCTTTCTTGGTTAATGATAATGGTTAGGTGCATCTGACACCAGATGACTCCTTTGTCACTGCATTTTAAAGATTGTTTCAAATGTTCTGTATTGGGTGATGTTAAAAGATTTTTCAGGAATTTAAAACAATATCCATTTTATTTTTACTATATGTTACCTATATTCAGGCCATCCTATTTTATAAGAGCTTTAATTTAAATTTATAAAATTTTAGCTATTTGAACTTGGCCTTTGACAGCTCAAAGCCAGTTTCAAAGTACATGTCCTGAGTCTTGTTATTGCACTTGTTAGTGGAAGACCCAGTCCCAGAGAAACTGTGGATTTTAATATCAGTATGTTTAGCTTAAATGATCAATTGACAGACTCTTGAGGCAGACATAGTAGTAGCATAGGACTGTAATCTTAATAGTTGAACGAGGCAGGAAGATCAGGAGTTCAAGAATAGCTTGCACTATGTGAGATCCTGTCTCAGAATATCTCTACATTACCTTCTTGACATTTGAGAATGGAGCTACAATTGAATGTTCTCAGTAGACTGAAGTATTTTGTCTCCCAACAGTGCTTCTAGGACAAAGAATTAACAAAAATCATAATTTTCAGATGTTACACCTTAAAAATGCATGCTGCATGCCAGAAGTCACTGCTGCTACCACTAATACCAGTTCCTTTTACATTGGGATGCCACATTGGAATATGAAGAGTTACATAAATGTAAAGATTTAAATAGAGGAAAATCCACAAATAACTTCGGAGTCATTTTCTAAAGTTCTTAGTGATCACCTGGTTCACATTTCTTTCATCATCTCTGTGAGACATTGCCTGCTTTGCTTTTGACATTTCTTGTCTTAAAACATCAGAGACTCAAGGATGGAAAACCCAAACAGTAGGATCTTACTGAGATCCTTGAAGTGGCAGCATCTTTAAATGACAGGTTGACTAACAAGAAGTATTCTTGTTGGCTTGTAGAGACAAAGTTAGCTAGAAAATATCCTATTTTATCTTCCTGTGGACAAGTGCAGCCTCAGAATTCTCACACTGAAGAAGGCAGTTGGCCTGTGGTTGTTCTTGGTTAGCCCTGGTGGTAATTGCTTTCTTCCTCTGGGCTTTCATCATTAGCATCAAGATATTGCTGATTTATAGCTCATAGAGATTTTCAGATGTCTTCTTTCCTTTGGGAGGTAACACAGTGAGTATTACACTGTTTGGGTAAAATATGATTTTTCTCTACATAACTAGCACATTCATCCTGTACCTTCTAGGACCCAAGTCTCCTCCTCTAAAACTTCCTGAAGCTATCCCAATTTCTTAAGTATATGTTGGGATTGATTCAATATATTCTTCCAAGCCGGGCAGTGGTGGCGCACGCCTTTAATCCCAGTACTTGGGAGGCAGAGGCAGGTGGATTTCTGAGTTCGAGGCCAGCCTGGTCTACAGAGTGAGTTCCAGGACAGCCAGGGCAATACAGAGAAACCCTGTCTTGAAAATCCAATATATATATATATATATATATATATATATATATGAATATATATATATATTCTTCTAGTCATCAGTCTAGGAGAGCAGAGGTAGAGCTGTAATGGTGGTGTTAAGTCTGGAGAGCAGTGTCTTCCTCCAGGCTTTGATGGTCTGTAGGAGTAGACATACAATAGAAGTGTGTCTTTAGAAATACACTCTAGAGTTAAGTTCCCACTTTATACAGGCAGACTGTCCAACAAAACCTTACCAATGTTAGAGGTCAGAACAGAGTAAAATTAAGAGGTAAGGTCAAGAAAACTATCTTTAGAAAGAGAAACAGAAGACAGACATTAATGATTACCCTTTCCTGTTTCATATAGTGAAATGATCCATTTGATTATGTGACATCACTGCTGTTTTAGTCAATCGTGTGTTTGTGTTCAACATTCTGCTATACTAGCATATTCCTAGTCATAGCCCTCTTGATGTGCTATAATTATGTTTTTATACGAATTAAAGGTCTACGGATGACAATATGTCAGTAACTAAGACAAAAGTTACTTCTGTTGTAATGCCAGGTAAGATGGACAGTGTTTAAAATGAAGTCAGTATGTGCCAAAAGTGGTGAGCTGTCGTCTCTAAAGGATTGTTGTCATATAGCAGTTTCAGGGAATTCAGCTTACATCAAAATAATTTCTTCCTGTATAATACCTTTTCAACTATATGAGCAGATATTTACATAATTTAATACCTAATTTAAGGGGAAAAGAACTATTTCCATTCTGTAATAATTATATTTACATTAAATATGTAATATATGTTCATTTGGCAGTATGGAAATAAAGATCTTTAAGTTTGGTTCAGTAATCTCATTTCCTGATGATTCAATTACTAACAAGTAAATTAGATAGGTGAAATGGCATCAAGTGCCACAGCATATATAGTAATAAGCAAAATTAACACAAGTGCCCTATAAGAGAGGGTGAATAAACTATTCTACTTTCACATGACAGACTGTTCCCAAGCTAATGAATTGACTGTCACATTTTCAAATTGAATGAATTAATAACTATATACTTAACTGTATTTGTTTGTATTATTGTTTGTATTTTGAGTTATAAAACAAATGCACTGAAATGTTTATCTCATGTTTGTCTCATGTAACAGGATCATGCGTGAGTTTTTGATGCCTTCTGTTTACTAAAATTTCTTTAATGATATGAATTACTTTCAAAATGTTAGAAACAATAAACTTACTTTGAAAAACTGCAGGAATAGCCATGAGAAAAGACATTGTTATTCACCTTTCCAGCACTGGTTTCTTTCTTCCCTGCACAGAGCATGACTTTTCTAGAAACTAGAGGAAAACTTTTCCTGCATACCATAGGAGTATAAGAACAAAGTAGAGATAGCAAAAGAACTAGGCTCTAAGGATGACACTTTTAATCATTGCCCTTGTTAATTGTGAACCCTGGCCTGCCCTACACTTCCCAGCTTTATGACATAGGAAATTAATTGTATATAAGCAAGGTAGATTTTTTTTTTGTTAGAGATAAAACAATCCTAGCTGATAAAGCACTAAGTACAAGGGAGTTGTAAAGGAAACACTAGGAGAGGAGGTTATCAAAGAACCAGCTATCAGCAATGGTAGCTTTTTATAACCTCCCATATTTGCCATCATGGATCATTTCTTTTAATATGATGTGCTTTCCCAAGCTATTTGATTTACTTCATTCATGTAGGTTTCATAGCTATAGTATTTCATTTATTCTAGCAAAAATACGATGAAGTAGTTAAGCATTCTAGTTGTGGGGTAATTCAGTTGCTACTAAATTTTCAGTTGTATGTTATCACTATAGTTACCTTCTTCTTGATCCTTCTTTAGGATATTTAATCTTCTCTCTATCAAATATTCAGAGCTGGTAGGCTTTGATATTTCTAATCTTTTTATTAATAGATATTTTCTTTATTTACATGTAAATTTCTCCTTTCCCAGTTTCCCCTCTAAAAACAAACAAACAAAAACAACAAGAACAAACCCCTATTGCCTCCCCCATCCCCATGCCTGCCACCCCACCCTATCCCACTTATTGGCCCTGGCATTCCCCTACATTGGGACACAGAACCTTCACTGGGCCGAGGTCCTCTCCTCCTATTGATGATCGAATTTGCAATCCTCTACTATACACGTGCTGCCAGAACAATCAGACCCACCATGTGCAGTCCTTGGTTGGTGGTTTCATACCCTATCAGTTTGGTGTTCTGAGGGTACTAGTTAGTTTATATTGTTGTTCGTCCTGAGAGGCTGCAAACCCCTCAGCTCTATAGGTCCTTTCTCTAACTCCTTCACTGGGGACTGTGTACTCAGCTCAATAAGTGGCTGTGAGCCTCTACATCTGTGTTAGTCAGGTACTGTCAGAGCCTCTCAGGAGATAGCTATATTTAGGCTGGCTTGCCCTTCCCTCAGTCTCTGCTCCATAGTTAATCTCTGCAATTCCTTCCGTGGGTATTTTGTTCCCCCTTTTAAGAAGGAATGAAATGTCCATCTTTTGGTCTTCCTTCTTTTTGAGTTTCTTATGGTTTGTGGGTTGTTCTTCCGGTATTCCAAACTTCTGGGCTAATAACCACTTATCAGAGAGTGTATACCATGTGTGCTCTTTTGTGATTGGGTTACCTCACTCAGGATGATGAGTAAGCATTTCACTGTATTCACTCTGATTCCATTTTTAACTTTATTTAATCTGGTAGATGGAAACAATTCCCTAGATTTTCATTTCAGAGTACTAGTGCCGTTGAGATCTCCTCATGTGATAATGTGGTGGCCATGGCTGATTGTATTGTTTACTGAGTGTTCATATAATTTCCCCATTGCTTTTATTTTCACCATTCTGATTTCATAGGATCTGAAGAAGCCAAAATAATGTAATGATGTGCTTGGAATTTCACACAGCAGGTGAGTACTGAAGGTAAGTATCATCTCTGACACAGCACCCCTGCACATTACCCAGAGCCCTGACTTCTCTGACCTCTACCACTGAAGACTTCTCTCTGCTCCTGTATCCCCAGAGCAGCTCATGTCCTTCCAGTTGCTGGTGTGTTGGGTCTCCAGGAAATTGATTTGCCTTTCATCCAGATAAGAGAAGAAAACACACTTGGTAACACTTTGATATTATTTTGAATACTGTTACTAATGAACTGACACCATTAGGGAGGCTGGGAATTAGTATTTTCAGTTGATTCCCTCTAATGTATATATTATGTATACTTCTTCATATTAAAATTGTGATCATGCAGTTGAAGTACTATAGTAACACTTAACTAGTTTCTCTCTGAAGAAGGCTTGAGCCATTGGTGATTGTTGATGGTATAGTAGATATACTGGTCTTTGGGAAGATATCAGGTTTTATCTGTAGAATTATTTTGTTATATTTTCATACCCTATCAGTTTGGTGTTCATTTCTTTTACCTTCCACATGTCCCTAAGATAGTAGTAAATACCCATGTCAGTTCATGCAGTTCAGGGAGGTGGCTACTTCGGGATTTGACCTACATCTCCAAAGGGGGATTTGTGCAACATTTTTAAAGGATGGGAACACAAAGCCTGGAGGGGAGCTAGGATGAGCTGCAGTGTTATCCAATTGTACTTTGACCTTATGGGTTAAGGAAGGGAGCACCCGTTGGAGACTGGGCACTTGGCTTCAAGGGCCTTAATTCATTCTCCTAGACATTAGGTCTGGAGCTCAGAGCGATTAGTCAACAAAGGAGCAGGCCAGCTGCATGGAGTTAATTAGGACATAACAGGCGACTGGTTATATATTTTTATAACTATACACCTTGGTTTAGATAACATCAATTTGTGTATTCTTAATGAGTTAACCGACAATTAAGAAAATATTTGGAGAAGTATGTTAGGTGTTTGTTTCTATGCCTGGGAACATGAATTTGCTTGACTCTGCCAGCAAAACAGAGTTGGTCTTGAGATGGCTGGACTCAGACAACTGTCTCCTTACAAGCTGTCCCTGTGATGTGCGGACTCAGACAACTGTCTCCTTACAAGCTGTCCCTGAGTTGTGTGGACTCAGACAACTGTTTACAACAGAAGCTCTTCGGCTAAAGGGAAGTCCCCAGATTCCCTAGGGCCTGAGACCTTGAATTTAGTTTCTCCCTATGATTAAGTGGAGTCTGAAAATGAAATGGTAGCACCTAGAATAAGTTTCTTTTGTTTGTTCCTAACAACAGCAGGCTACAGGTCACCTAAATAATTGTCTAAGGTCAAAAGGATTTTGTATAGAATGCTTTGCCTATCACATCCTATATTAATTATGTTTCTCAGTATTGTGACAAAATAGTTGATAAAAGGAACTTAAGAGAAGGCTTTATATAGGTTCACTGTTGGAGGACACATCTATCCTGATGGGAGAAGTCATGGTGTCAGAAATATAAGGAGCTAAGTTACATTGCATCTGCAGCCAGGAAACAAAGAGAGGTGGAATACAGTGAACAGTTCATCTTCTTCTTTTAATTCAGACTAGGACCTCCATAAAATAATACCATCCACATTCAAGATGAGTCTCCTCATTTAAATTTGTCTTGAAACACCTTCATAGACAAATAACAGAAGCATTTCATGGTGATTTGTCCATGGACAAATCCAGTCCAGTGGACAGTAAGTATTAACCATTACAACCTCTTCCAGCTTAAGACCTAAACCCACCACTGGAGTTAGGAGCGCTTTACCTTAAGCCACTAAAGTCATTCTTATGACACAATTCAAAGTGCATTTAGTCCACCTCCTCTTTAATGATTTAAGCACTTCAGAAGTCCATAGTACCTTTTTTTGCGGCTCAGGAAAGTCCCTCAGCTATGAACTGTATAATATCATAAATCAAGTTACCTACAATGGCATGTATTAAATAGTTCCATTTCAAAAGGGAGTGGCAGAGCAATATCAAGGAAAGGCCAGACCAAAGCACAGCCAAAACTAATGGAAAACACTAAACCCTGCAGCTCCATATTTGGCATTTGAGGGCTTAGGATGGAACCATCTGGGCACCCCTGTCTCAAGCAGCCCTGCTTCTGCTGCCTAGAGTACATAGAGTCTCTTTCTGGGCCAGTTCTACTCTTTGCTTGCAACTTCAGCATGCCAGGGTCTCTTTTGCAAATTACTCTCTACTCTTTCCGGTTCACGTGGTGCTCTCTCAAGCTCCCTTGCAGGGAATTTAAGTTTACCATACACTGCCTACCTCTACAGCTTCTTAAACCTCGATGCAAGACTCACCCATTTACTTTTGCATCTTTGATGCTGAAAATGGTTTCACATGGGTGATGCTGCCATGTTAGGTTGCCAAATTGAGATACAGCCTAGCATCCGTGGACCACATTTATAGCAGGTCCAGTGTCCCTTTGAGTCTGACTCTGGAGAAACATTTCCCCAAGCGAGGAAACTATAGTGCCCTTCTCAGTTCAGACTCTCCCTTTCAAATGAATTCGAATTTTCAAAAGTGGTAATCTTTAGTGTGTCTATATAGAGGGTGAGACCTTGCCTTCAGGGCATTTAAAAAAATCTTGTGAAGTGTTTCTCTTTAATGATATGGATATTCTTAATAATCATAGAAGTTTTCTTTCTACCTACCTTCTCTAATACTTCAAACTTGCTCTTGTTTATTTCCTTGCTAGGATGCATATACACAAAAGTAGTTTATTCTTTAAATTTCCTATGTATATATAATGTGTTTTGATTACATGTAACCTACATTATCCTCTCTTACTCTTCATACTTCTAATCCATCCCTTCTTTCCATCAAGTATTTCTCCTATTTTTTTGCCACTGAGTTTAATTAGTATTTCTTGCATGAACATTGGTAGGGTATTAATTACTGGAACATAGGAAACTTTCCAGTAGCTGTATCAATGGAGAAAATGACCGTTCCTATCCATGTTATGAATGTGCAGACAGATAACGCCTTGTATAGCCCTGTGTAGATAGCCACAGCTGCTGTGATCATGAGTGCAATGATTATGCCATGTCTAGAAGACATTGTTTCACAGCACTAATCTGTGTACTTGAGCTAGTATATTCTTTCTTTGCTCTCATATATAATGTTTCCTGAGCCACGGAGAACAGAGGGTAGTGTGGGTGTCCCATTCATGGGTGAGCACTCAGTTATTCTTGGCATGTTAACTAGTTCTGGATCTGTACACATGATTTAATCTTCCTGTTCTCTCTCATTATAGATCTGAATAATAAATGGAAGCAGTATCTAACCTGTAGCCGGAGTGCAATGTTGTCCTAAAATTTTCTCCAAAGAAATTAGTCCACTATACATTTTAAAACATTTTGTTATTTATTTTCTGTGTGTGTGCATGTGTGCGTGCGTGCATGCATGTGTGCCTGTGTGTGTGTGTGTGTGTGTGTGTGTGTGTGTGTGTGTATGTGTGAAGGTAGGTGCATGGATACTCTGGCATATGTGTATTGGTTAGAGGACAACTTATGGGAATCATCTCTCTCCTTATACCATATAGGAACTGGGGTTCAAATTCAGATTGGTGGTAAGTGCCTTAACTGGTTGTACCAATAGGCACTGGTCCTAGCCCATTAAGTTTTGATTCAGCTTCATTCAGGTTCTCAGGACATGGGCAAGATAAAGCCAGATTCTTTGACAGACTATAACATGAATGGTTTTTAGTCAAGATCCCAACAGAGTCATTGTTTTCATCTGGAATCTTATGAATGGAGCTTCAACTGTCCACATTTACCTTGGTATTCTGTCTTCAAAACTCCCACAACAGTGACACACTAAGCTCAGCATTTGAGGGCATCTCTTGCATATAGCTTCAAATGCTCCCATATTTAATCTCACAAACCAGAACTATGTGATCAGTTTCATCACAATACCCTCATTTCATAGTATTAATTTCCTGTATTAGTTATTTTGCATTGCTATGACACAGTAGCTAACAAAGCAACTTCAGGAAGAGAGAGTTTATTTCAGGTCACAGTTGGAGGGTTCAGTCTATCATAACATGGAAGCTGTGATGACAGGAGGGTAAATTTGGCTGGTCATATTACATCTACTGTGAAGAAGGAGAGGGTTAAATTTGGTGTTTTGTTTGATTTCTCCATTCAATAGGAGATCCCAGTGCATGAGTTAGCACCATTCACATTCAGAATGGATCTTAAGTCCTTCTGGAAACACCCACATAGAAACACTCTGATGGACACACATAGAGGTGTGTCTTTATGGTTGAATTGAAATATGTCAAGTTGACAGATTTCAAGCTGTTCCACAGTTCCTGCCTCTGTAAAGTAAAGCAGTTTACAAACATTGTTTACCTGAATCCCTGTACTTGGGAAGTTAAAGCAGAAGGATAATGAGTTTGAGGGCAGCATAGATTAAGTGATTCTAGGCTAGCCTGGGCTACAGTGTGAGTCCCTTATTTTAAAAAATAAAAACACTTCATGTATTCCAAACTTCTGGGCTAATAACCACTTATCAGAGAGTGCATACCATGTGTGTTCTTTTGTGACTGGGTTTCCTCACTCAGGATGATAATTCTCCAGATCCACAAACCACAAGAAGCTCAAGAAGAAGGAAGACCAAAATGTGGACACTTCATTCCTTCTTAAAAGGGGGAACAAAATACCCATGGAAGGAGTTGCAGAGATTAACTGTGGAGCAGAGACTGAAGGAAGGACAATCTAGCCTGATATAGCTGTCTCCCAAGAGGCTCTGACAGTACCCGACTAATACAGAAGTAGAGGCTCACAGCCATCCATTGACCTGAGTACAGGGTCCCCAGTGAAGGAACTAGAGAAAGGACCCAAGGAGCTGAAGGGTTTGCAGCCCCTTAGGAGGAACAACAATATGAACTAACTAGTACCCTCAGAGCTCCCAGGGACTAAACCAGCAACCAAAGAGTACACATGGTGGGCCTGATTGCTCTGGCAGCATGTGTATAGTAGAAGTTGGTCAAGTCGGTCATCAATGGGTGGACAGGCCCTTGGCCCTGTGAAGGTTCTATGCCCCAGTGTAGGGGAATGCCAGGGCTAGTAAGTGGGAGAGGGTGGGGTAGCAAGCAGAGGGAGGGGGGAAGGAACAGGGGTTTGTTTTTGTTGGTTTTTGTTTTTGTTTTTTTGTTTTTTTGTTTTTTGTTTTTTTGAAATATGACATGTAAATAAAGAAAATAATAAAACAAAAATAAAAAATAAAAACACAGTCTTCAGACAATATTGTTATCCAGACTTTCTTTTTGTGTCAGAAATAAATGAAGAACACATACTTACACAGATTCTTGGGTGTTCTGGGTTCGTTTGTATCTTTTATAATTCCACAAAATATTAAGGAAAACATTGTTAATCATGTATTAGTATCCTGGATACTATCTTGGTAAACTCCAGAGATGCTGAATATAACTTTCAGAATAACTGTTCTCATGTTAATTTCATCAGTATCAAATATTCTGTCAGATAGCTGTTACCCTCTAGCTGTTCCTTAGAAGCTGAGAGCATCATTATTGCCTGTTGTAGCCTTGCCTCTGAAACAATGAAAACAACACTGCGTCTTCCAAGGCTGGAGTAGCCCATGGTATGTTTACCGTTTCTATGTTTGTAGGATCATTGGTTCACTCTGCAGAGTATCATAAAGCTGCTTGCCTTCCCCTGCCATTAGGTTATCCCTTCCCTGTCCTTTGTGTCATGTTTGTATCTCTGAGCCTAATGGCTGATTAATCATCTGAGAGGTGCAAATGAAACATGGGAACTTTGATAGTGTCCCTCAAGTCTCAAGTCTTACCACAGGTATCATATTTCCACCGTTTTTGGGTGTGTCAGGTTGAGAAATCTTAATAGTCAAGATGTGGGAAGAAAGTCACACTCTATTCAGAAAGAGGCTTCACTCTGAAGTGCTTCCATGTTCTTTATGTCTCTGGACTCTTATGACAGCCTCCTCTCCATCCTTCAGTTATTTGGAATGGTGTCTTAATCTTCAACATACATAAGTTTTGTTTTGTTGTTCTTGTTGAGTTGGAGTTTAATGAGACTGCCATCAAGCTTTATTATCTGTGTGCTGTCAGTTCGGTATATTCATTGCTTGTAAATTTCCACATGTGCTCATGAAACATGAACATCCTGTGACTTGTCAGGAAGAGTTACATGTACCTTAAGTCAGATTTGTGTTTCTTTATATACAATGGTTATCTTTTTTTCCTAAATGTTCCATCAGTTAAATATAAAAGTATCCTATATGGCATACTTATCTTATAAACATCCAGTGGTGATTTATGCTCTATAGTTTAATATCCACATTTTTTAAAGAAATAATTGAGACAAGAATGTTTGAATCCAATTAAAACTGGAAGAGTTCACCCCCTGTAGAAAAATCACTAGAAGCAATATCAAAGATGATTCTCTCAGAAGAGGTCCCTTGTTGTGTCAGTAGAAGGAACAAGTCCCAGCAGGATAACAGATGTGGTCCTGTTTACAAACAAAAAGACCCAAAGCACAGCATAGTAGGCCTACCAAAATGGCTAAAGGGCTAAATGTACCTGTTGCCAAGTCTGTTGACCTAAATTCAGTTGTTGGGAACCTATATGGTGGTAATAAAAACTGACTTCTACAAGCTCCCATCTCACGTGTGTACATGTGTACTGTACAAAAAATAAATATATAGAAAAAATTAAAACAAAAATAAGTGGAGCTGGAAACTCCTCAGAACTTTCTTCTCTGGAAGAACCTAGGCTAAATTTTTAGCACCCACCTGGTAGCTCACAACCATCTATAACTCTAGTCTCTGGGCCTCTGATGCTCTCTTCTACATCTGAGAGCACCAGTCACACACATGGTGCGCAGACAAACATGCATGTAAAACACCCACATACATAAAAAAAAGAAAATAGAAAAAATTGTTTTACTTAAAATACACAGAACCACCATACATAAAAAGACTACACATATGGAAGAGGTAAATGGAGATGACTACTATGACTTTTTTGGCAGTAAATATTAACTTTAAGGCACTCTTAGTTGTCAGAACCAGCTCTCTCGGGGTCTGTGGTTCTGCATCAGTCTTCTTCTTCCTTAATGTACTGAAGAGGCTTAACTGGTATTACAATTCCAGGCTTTCTGTTTATATCAGCTGCTGACATCACTATTCCATTTTTGTAAATCTGTTTCTTGAAATTTTTAGTATTTTCAGCTTATATTTTCTGGTTCAAATACTGTCAGGCATTATGGTCTGTTCTTGACCTGCCTTTCCGCTGCCTTTTTTAACTGCACGCATGACACTTGACCCTGTCTTTCCGCTGCCTTTTTTAACTGCACGCATGACACTTGTATGTTGCCTTTCCGCTGCCTTTTTTAACTGCATGCATGACACTTGTATGTTGACTTGTGCAGCTTTGCCTTTGGCCTGCTTTCACATCCACCATTCCGTTAAGCTCTGAATAATATTGCGGTCAAACCCCTTTACGTGTACTCATTAATTTTAGTCGGTTTTCAAAATTCTTACTAGACTATTTTAGATTTTGCTAGGTAGTTTATGCTTCTAAGCTACTGCTAACATACTGGTATATTGCCCTGTATCCTTTGAATATTGATTATTCATTTTATATTCCAGTTCTGATTATCCTAAGGAGATCCCGTGGCGCTCTTCTCATTGTTCTTTATTTCTGCTCCTTGGTGCATATTGACTCATGACCCTGTGCACCCATTTAGCTTTGATACATGCGATATGTCCTTTAGCAATGCATGGAGTCAAGCTCAGATTTGAGACAATGTCATATCTTTAAAGAAGAAGAGTCCAAGGCCCCAACAACATTGGGGCCACTGTGAACCACATATTCTGTAATTATATGTCTGCTGATATCCCAGTGATTCTGAGGTAGACTTCTCAGGGGAAGCCTGGATGAGCTTCAGTTCTCTTGTGCACCATGCAGCCACAGGCCCACAGATTGAAATATGGGGAGGTCATCAAAGACTCATCTTTTCTGTACCTTGAACACACTTTGAAACTTTTATCCCGTGAAATATCAAGATGTTTTCTTAAGGCTGTCATCATATAACTCCAAGCATGAAGCATGCTCAGGGCAAAAACACGAAAATGTCAGTTTCCATTCTTTTGGGCTGCTAACTTTGTCCCTATGCTTAGAATTTTCCAGTTTCTTTGAAAAAATGCCAATTCTGTATGTAGATTTCTTTGTTGCTCTCTTCTGGATGATTACTCTAAAGTACTTAATCTTCCAATTCAGGTATGCGAAGTTTTTTGCTTTGAATGAATGAATGAATGGTGTGTGTGTGTGTGTGTGTGTGTGTGTGTGTGTTGAGATCAAGTCTTCTGTCGTCCAGATTGGCCCCAAACTATATAGCCAAGATTGGACTTGAACTCCTAATCCTAACCCTCCTTTCTCCATATTCTGAGTACTGGGATTAGAAGCAGGCACCATTTTGCCAGGGTTTTTTCATTTATATTCAAAAGTGTTTAACATATATTGTCAAAAAGCCATAGTAGAAATACAATTAAATGAAAACCATTTGAGCTTCAGAGATCTATTTACTGTTATATATATACATTATATACTGTTAGCATCTACTTCTGGATATACATTTAATGTTCACACCATTTACTTTTAGAAATGACAAAATACATCACCACAGTCAATATCATCAGACATGCTTATGGTATTGGTATACTTCACTGTATGTCCTTGTCAATATTTTACTTAAATATGAAGAAAAGTATGTTGAATATTTGAGGCAACACTAAGGAGTGTATTTAAATATTTTATAAACAATGAAATCTGAGGCATTTGGAATATTTAACAGTACTTTTTATTAACATCATTTGAAGTATTTAACAGACTGAAAAACATTTTAAAAGTGACTACCTGGAAGTGAAAAATGCAGTTTAATAAATATTCTGTAAATCAGTTTATAATATATATATATATATATATATATATATATATATATATATATATACACATCCAGCAATGTATATGCGATAGGCCTGATGATATAAATTTAGCTCCATGTAAACTTCTAATAATACAAAAACATTTCCTGACAGACACAACACAATGGATAAAAAATAAGATATTATGTCAATCATATTTTCTTCTACTGAGTTAAAATTTCTAAAACTTTTGAATCCCAGTCTCCTCATATTTTTTACTTACATAGCTAAGGAATACTCATGTATAACTAGTGCTTTAAAACTAATGTCATCTGCCTCACTCTGTGTTTGAAATATTCAACTAATGCTCTCATGAGCTGATGCTCTGTCTTATCCAAGAGAAGAAGATAAAGACTGAATTACAAAAGAGGTAGGTCAAGTGCACTTAGTAAACTGAGTGATAGACTAGAGTCAGACTCCCCTTCAAACATTATGAAGGATCTTCTAGCAGTGGTTCAGCCCTCTTTCTGAAAATACTGATTCTATAATGTGAAGCAAGACCGAGGTCAAGGATGAGTCTCCTGATGCCTTCTAAGTCTACTCTGTTTGCTGAGTCCTAATCCTGTCCAGCAAAGCAGGCTCTCTTCTGTTTCCTAAAGGGGCTCATTATGTATTAACAGTTTTGAGTTTCCACGAGTGATTCTTGTCAGTGGTTTACAGGTTTTTAACACCTCTTACTATCTGTACTGCTCTAAATTTTAGCATCTCCATTCCCTACAGTAACCATTCACTTTGCTTTTCCTCTTATATGATGTTATTTGTCCCTTCAGTTGTCATTATACTTTTTAGTGCACAAAAAAGCCCATTGTGTATTTTTAAGACATTTAACCTTGCCTTAAACAGAAATCCAATTCTGTTTCTGATTTAAGGGTTATATGCATATATGTGTGAATTTTTAAATATACCAATTGGCTGTGGTTATCTTATAACCTAAAAAAAGATACATAAAAATAGTATTTTTATCAACTACGTTTATTGAAACCATACCTGTTTTAAAGTAGGAATACATTCCTGGGTTGGAAATAGAGAAGACGTGGGCATGGCTGGATGGATATGGCCCCTGGAAATGCAGAGTCGAACCTGTCTAGTCACCTCCACAACTGTTGGCATTGTTTGATTGGGAAGAATTTTTTTATCATTGTTTCTGTTTGATCACTAATAGACTTAAAACCACAAGCCTGTCAGTGTGCAAACATGGGCAGGCTGCTACTGAATGAGTTTAATCTAAAGTTTCAGAAGACTGAATGAAAACAAAGTAAGACATAGTAAGTAGGCACTTAGCTTTCCTTAGCCACTGCTGCTAGATAATGTTTATATCCCTATTTTATCTCTAGCTACTGTATATAACCAGGTAGCCAACACATTGTTTTTAAATGGTAAATAATGGTACTGATGTAAGGTATTGATGTGATGTAAAAGCTAATGGCAATTGGTAAAATCACTTATTTGCATTGACTTACAGCCTTCAGGGAGTATGCTGGAGTAAGGGTATGTGGAGCCAAAGAGGTCACACTGGTCACTACCCTGGCCTCATGGCCTCAGAACACAAAGGGCATGGTTACCGTGGAATGAAGTGAAAGACTTGACTAAGGCTCACATTGCTCCCCTTCGGGGAAATACTGAATGAAGGATGCTCATTCCCTTTCTTGATCAGCCATGCCCTGTGAGTATAGTGCATATTCTGGGCTTTGACCTCAGTGATATCACTGAAACTTGATGCTTTTCTTAAAGCAGAGTTGATGATAGCAGACACTAGAATTGAAAATGTAGTATTTTCCATAAGTTGTCATCTAATAAATGATAGTTTTCCTTATTAGCTAATATATGGTAATTTATGTTAATATGTCCATTAATATTTGAGTATGAAATGTCCCCCACAGGCGCATGTGTTGACTATTTTGTGGCACGTGGTCAATGAATGCTTCCTAGACATATTTTGGAAGCTGATGAAATCTTTAAGAGGCAAGGCTGAGGGAAGAAGTATGTTCCCTGGGGCATGCTTGTGACTGTTATACCTCATTTCTGGTTACTCCCTTTCATTTCTTTTTGCTGCCAGAGGTGAGAACCTACCCAACCACAAGCTTCAACTACAACAATGTATTGCTGAGCTACGTGGAGCCAAGCAACCATGAGATGAAACATCTAAAACTGTAAGCAAAGATAAATATCTTATCCTTTATACTGTTTGTGTCAAGTATCTTCCACAGCAGGAAAATTAAGTCACCAGTACAGAAAGGGTTATTATATGTGCCCATATTTTATAAACTCAGTACAAGAATTATAAACAAAACCATAAAAATCTACTGTTGTTTGAAAATCCACTTTAATAAGACATGAATACAATTTAATTAGAAATCAAAATATGTGGCAAGTAGAAAAGGGAGGCGATTAACACTTTTGGGAGGAGTGACTCTTAACTGACAAGTGTCAGGACTGTGCAGCTGAGTTCGGAGAGCATGGTGCTGTCCATTCCCTTCTGTGCTTCTTGGGAGTGCGAGGAAAGCACTTTGATGTTGCTGTCTCCTTTCTAGAGGTCATTGTCTAAACATGAATGAGAAGACTTTGTGTCACAGGTTCTGGCCTAAAGCAAACTTGGATTCCTACCCACTCATTCACTAGGTTGAAACTTCAGGCATATTCTCAAATTCCCAAATGTTCCGAGTGGGGCCAGTGCTAGACACTTTTGTAGGTATTGTGAGTTTAAATAAGGCAATCAAAAAACCCCAGAGACAAATAAAAATAGAACTGAATTTAGTTTATAATATAAAACAAGAGAATAGCAAAATGAACATTCTCATAAATACATCTAGAAACAAAGTCAAATGCAAATTCCAGAAATTGAAGAAAAACAGTAAATGTTAGTAAGTAAATAAAATACTATTAAATATTAAATAAAACTTGAAAGTGTTTCTACTTCCTGAAAATGGAATTTTAACTAAAGTGGGAGATATTTAGAATTATTTTAAGTTAACAGGCTACAACAATACCTTAATAAATGATGTTAGGTGTATTTTAATTGTATTTGATATTACCGTGCCGGTATTATGGGTTTTATGTTTTTGTTAGAGAATCACAGGTATGTGTTTCATGCTTCATAAACTGCCAAGAGGCCAAACACTTGGAGCATATCTTCATTTAAGTTTTCCTGTTACTGAAAATTTTAGTGAACATTCTCACACTGATTGACAGTATCATTTAGAAGTTGATGGAATTTATTCAGTTAACAATTAGGCATTTAAAATTAGTTTTTTTCCTACTTGTTTTTATGGTAAAGCAAAACCAGCAAATGCTTTACAAATGAGAGTGAAGTTTGACTTCATGGTGAAGTATCAATACCCATCGCTTTTAGATCCCTTTCCAACACGCTTGGAGCTTCTGGATCTCTATGTACAACTTGGCTCACTGACATCATTTCATAGAAGCTGACTGCATTGCTCAGTTGTATGACACAGAAACATGGAGGGAGATACACAGATACACTCAGATTCCTAAAATAAAGTCTAGGATATGAAATTTTTATTCAAAAAATTGCTATAAACAAAGAAATACCAAAACTGTAAACTTGATCACCTTTATTATAAGTACCACTGTTTTCATTAGAAGTTTTCTTCAGTATTAGAACTTTTACATCAAAGCAATTATTCCTGACTTACATCTGAACTGGCCATTGATTGTCATATCCAACCTCAATTGTTACAGCAGTGAGGGATTTGATCTGTGGGTGGTCATGGCCTGGACATGTGAAATATGCTAGAAGTCTAGGAAAAAAACCAACCAGGCAAGGAGATAACAGTGGGAACTTTGGTTTGATGCACTGTTTGAGCCAGTGCTTGATCCACAGGTGTAGTGGACTGTATGTGACTCAGTAAAGCGAACTTAACATTGAGTAGGTGATGCTTGCAGAAGTGATTGTCTCATAATGTGAATTAAAGGTATCTAGAAATAAGAGGAAAACACAAAAAATTAACCATTATCTGTAAACAAATTTTTGTCATACTAGACTAGATTGAATTGGGGCTTTCTGCATGTGAGGCAATTTCTTTACCATTGAGGTACACCCTACCCATTAAATGATATATTTTTGTATGTAGTGGTGCTGGAGATAAAAACCTATGTTCTTGTGCATGCTTGTCAAGCACATTTCCACTTAGCCATCCACAATCATGGCTTATGATTTAATTTTTAAAGTATGTGCTAAAATGACACCAAATTAGTGCTATGACGGGGACTCAGGATGGCAATCCAATTAAGGACTCCAGAATCCTCCTCAAAGCAGCTATTCTTTTTCACAAACACCTACAGGTGTCCAAATGAGACAGGATGAGCCCCTAGCTAAGAGCTGGCAGGTTCCAATATCTTTCACCTGGGGACTGAGTTTACTTCAAATGCTGATGACAGGGGCAGGGGTTGGGGAGGTGACCACATCCCCCCATTATGAATCAAAATCTAGCTGGACACTCATGCTCTGATGTCCCCCTCCCCAAAAAGAATAATAAGAAAGTCTCTCACTTCCACTGCTTGACTTCTGGTTTCCTTTCTTCAAACACCCACCATGTTATCTGACTTGTGCTGCAGACTGAACTTTCCTCAGAGGCTTTGGCATGCTGTTCCCAATTTTCTGCCTGCTCACAGCATTCATAACTTTCCCAGTAAACTCTACTCCCAGCAATCATCTTAATGTCCCCTTGAGCCCCAATTTGAGGCCTTTCAGTACTGAAAAAGCTTAGAGAAGAACAGTATTTAGAACCCCTTAGAGAAGGGTCTGGATGCCCAGTATCTACTGCCAACAGGACTGTGTCCTCCCATAGCCCCAGGCTGTTTTTAGAGAGAACTCTTCTGAGGGAGGTTGGTTGTTCTGTGCAATTAGGATCCTCCAAACCACCAAATGAAGCAAGATCCATGTTTAGAAAACTAAAACCTCAGGTGGGAAAAACTGCCTTTGCATGAGGAGATGATGTAAGTAGTCTCTGATCTCCCCAGGGCAGGAAGAACCTGGAATTCGATGAACAGATCCTGTAAGCATGTATTCATTCTAGAATAAGTGGCTGCACAGGCCAACTTCTGTCAGACACTACTTCTGAGGAAAAGAATGCAGAGCAGTTCCACCAAGAACCTCTGGTCACAAAGGATACCGCTAAAGTCTGATACCAGTCAGACGTGTCTGTACTTCTGGTACTGCCCAGGGTCTTGATGAAAAGACATGTACATTATTACCTTTCTTCCTTACAGTCCTTTAGAGGAAAACAAAAAGTCTTAAGAAATCTAAAAGTAGGCTGGGTGTGGTGGCGCATGCCTTTAATCCCAGCACTTGGGAGGCAGAAGCAGGTGGATTTCTGAGTTCGAGGCCAGCCTGGTCTACAGAGTGAGCTCCAGGACAGCCAGGGTTATACAGAGAAACCCTGTCTGGAAAAACCAAAAGAAAAACAAAACAAAACAAAACAAAAAAACAAAAAAAACCAAACAAACAAAAAGAAATCTAAAAGTATCTGTTGCCTATTGAAACAAGTTTAATAGATTGTTAGTATTTGTTAAGTCATTCTTTATGTTTATAAATTTTGTTTCATGTATACTTAAATAGTCTATATTTAAAATAACAGATGTTTTGAACAATACTTGTTTGTAATTGTGCACTTGTATACTTTAAACAAGATGAACATTAAACATATATCATTGTTTAAAATAAAAACAAAGAATAGGAAATCTCTGAATTTTGGACATAGTTGAGTGTTTTAGACATTGTTTCCACACAATGCAAAGGAAGCAAAGAGGAGAGGTAGTTAACCATAATGCATTAAACTTTAAAACATATGAGAATTAATCTCTTGGTGTACTTTATCAGACCAGACAATGGTACTGTGAATATTCAAATATTAAAATTAATATAATCACTTTATGGCTCCACCTGAGGCTCGTGAGTTCCCTGAAGGCACAGAGACTCTGGCCTCTGCATCTTCACAGTGTCTCTACATACCTGTCACAGGGCCGCAGCGCATCTGGTGATGCTTGCTGTGTTGGGGAGTGAAGCAAGGCTTCTGAAATGACTGTTCCTGCCTCTCTCTGTAAAGTATGGGAGAGTACTGAAGAATGACCCCAAAGGAAGTGACCTGTCTTTGTGAGATTGCTTTCTTTCTGGAGCTACTCTGTGGTTCACATAGGCAGCTAAACATAGGTTGGTACATTCATACAACTCATAAGCACAACTTCCTTTTTAACTTGATTAAATCCTTAATAATTATGAAGTACTCACAAAGCAAGCCTGTTAGAATTTTGAAGAATTGTGGCATTTAAAAAACAAGTGAAGTTGGATTGTGAGGTTTGAACAATCAAATAATTTCAACTCATACTGTCCCCACGTTATTATGCAGTTAAAGTTATCTGGCTTATGTTGGGTTGTTTAGAACTTCAGCAAAGACTTCTGTCAACATGGGGAAGAAAGGTAAATATCTAGCTGAAACAGCTCTCTAGACCTGATCTGAAGGGGAACACTATCCATCAGAAGTAATAATAATTTCATTATTTAGGATATGCAGTGCAGAGAACCTGGTTCTTCCACATTTGTCTCAGGTATAGTGTGAGTTATTGTAATGCAACCACAGCCACTGTGCTCCAGTATCCAGAAGTGTGCCTGAGACAGTGTGGGGCCCACTGGTTTACACCAAGAATGTCATTCCCCAGATAACATTGTGTTCACTTTCTTTGCAGAAGAATGAGATTTGTTGACATTCTCCTAGCATTTATGATTTTTTTCACTGCAATAATCTGAGAGCCTATTTTCCATTCTGTAGGAATTCTATTGCCAAGGAAAATAAGAAAACTGGGCCTCACACAATGTAATTGTAATTCACTGTGTCTTATGTAGAGAGAAGAGGCAACTTGTATATAATTATAACTGGCACAATAGCCCATATATGTTAGGAGAATAAGTCATTTGTTGGCAAGATGGTAACTTTAGATGACCTTTGTCTTAAAGGAAATCTACTGTTGAATAATGGAAGGACAGATGAAGGCTAACAGTCTTTCATACTAACATTTAAGTTTTGGAAAGCTGAAAACAGGTACCTGAGAGTAACTAGCCAATAATACCCCTGAGTATTTTCATAAAATTGATGTGCATGCTATTCTGCCTAATTCAAAATATTCTTCAAAATCAAGGTAAAATATAAACATATGCAAACATCTTGGTAATTTTTGTATTTGTTAAGGTATATAATGATTAACATTTTCAATGAGGAAATACATTGATTTTCCTTGACTATCATTCAGTAATTACTGAAATTCTTTTATACTGGAAGGGTTTGGGGGTATAAATTGTGCTTTTTAGAAATCTTCATTTTCTAGCCTCTAATTTGCTTTATATATAATATCTTACACTGTTATTTTATAGTCCTGTTATGCTACAAGAAAAAGATGCACATGAAGAAAACAAACCAGCCCTCATTTCCACTTGTCCTCACAAGATTTGTTGTGTTACAGGTATTTAATTTTCAAATTTAGAAAAAAATAAATGGAGGGAAATGTTCTTAAAGTTTGCAAGTAATTACTTTAGTTTTGTTTACACATATTAAGACCATGACTGCCTCTCTGACTTCTGTAGCAACTGTCGATGTCACGCACAGAAAGGGAACTGTTCCCCAGTCACTGTGCTCCAGTGAGCAACACTTAATGACAGTGTTATTATTTCATATTCACATGAAGATAATTTTGATGATATATGTCTGCAGGAGAGACTTAGTAGCCTTTGCTATCCAGTGTTTAAACATAATTGGACAAAGAATAGCTTCCTCACACTGCTCTTGGTGTAAAGTGGATTTATCATCTCACTATGTCTGTTACTGAGAACAGATAGCTATCTTAACTAGCAGTATGGGAACACTTTGCTGAGTCCTGAGATGTCTGTAGCATATTTTATATTTCAAGCATAAACTTCTTCAGAAATTCAACTTTTCTTAACTATTCTCCAGAGAATCCAAAGATTCCCCTTCCCTCATTTTTTTTTATAACATTCCAGCTCCATGGACACTAACACAGATATCCCAGCCTTCCTCTTGCTCAGGGAATAAATTGATTTCATGCTTAGAAGAATATGTATCATGAATGAAAATGAAATGCATATAAGTGTTTATTTATGTATGAGCGACTATGAGAACTGAAAAAGTATGTGCTAGCAATCTTTATACCTGCATTTTATGAATGATTAAGAATGAACTAATAAGAGAAATGGATTATTAAAATAAGTCTATTTGTGTAAATTAGATTGTGTTTTAAGCATTAGATACATAGCATTTGAACAGGATTTTGATATAAAGCAGTCACTTATGGAGTCCCTTATGGAATAGAGCATTTCATATGTGTGTAAGAGATTCCTGGAACCACCAGCACTCTCTTGTGATGCAGTGAAAGCTAACAAAGATATACCGGTACACAGTGAGGACGGTTGACAACAGCATTTTTTAATATATAAGACTCTAATAGAGGGATTATAGAAACACATTTAATATATAATAGTGAACTTTAGTGTACTTACTGTGAAAATAGCACATTTATTTAGAGGGAGTATGCCCAAAGTTCTTATTGATGTTTTGAAATACATCCATTTCTGTCTCTTGCTGTAATTGTTACCAAGAAAAACAAAAGTACCAACCATTTTCCTTGACTCCTTATCCAAAGTCTTCTGTTTTTGATTGATATTTCTCAGAGTCATCTAGAATGTCACATTAGTAAAATATTCTAGAAAAACATGAGAGTTTCTGTATTGTGAAGTCTACATTTGCCTGCACTCATGTCTTGTGCACATGGCTTGCCGTTCAATTCTCCATGTGCCCTCCTCATAAGTACAGTGACATATGGTGCACTCGTCAGTCTTCACCTCTCTACCAGCTGGGATAACAGCGGTTTCTGCAAAGCAGTTTGGACCTGAAATACAGAAAAATATTTTATACTATTGTGTGCACAAATGTATAATGTTTATAATTAGGTCATTGGCCCTGTACTAAGTTTCATTCACCTTCTTATGAAGGACGGTTAGAAAAACCATAACAAGAAACAGAAAAACCAACATTTTTTTCTGAAATGAAACCAATATTACTTAAAATTTTAGGACTAAAGCATTACTATTTTTATAAGTGGTCTATTCCATTTGAAGGCATTTTTTCAGAAGCCAAGTCTATAATCATTAGATTTAACTAATGTTAAATAATTATTTAAAAAGTACCACCAACCAGTATCTTTAGAAAACTACTCATCCTTCATGGTGGTTTTAGCAGGGAATTTTAAACAAGAAAGCCATCATTCCACAGCTTTCCCACATGTGTTCAAAAACCAGGTGTCAGAGTTATCAGCATTTCTGTTCAACTGCTAGCTGTAAACCTCCACCCCAGAGTTACTGAGTCTTTAAGTTTAGGGGCCAAAGAAGTAAGTTCACAGGTGATAATAATTCTTACCTGGCAACCACAGAGCAGCACCCCAGTTACTGCCCAGGATTTGTCTTCCATAGTCTTTAAGAACTAAGAATAATTGTAATCCTTGCTAGTAATGCCAAGTAAAACCTTATCAGCACAAAGATGTCCCTTCACTGCTTACATGCAGGATATTAAATCAAGTATATGAAAATGAATAGGAAAAATATTTTCAGCGTGAGTTGAAACTAATATTACTATAAAAGATTACTTGATTGGTCCTTAGGGGAAAAAACTCTTAGATTCAGTCTTATGAAGAGTATTTTGGTCAAGAATAGCAAGATTAAAAAGAAAAAAGTACAAAATGCATGGATGAAGCAATAAAGGGACACCAGGAAGTAAAATGGAGCTGAATCCTGTGTTCATGGAGATAAACACAGATTAGGAAAGTGGTGATCTCAGGGCCAGATCCCACCCAGGTAAGCTTGTTCTTTGTATTTGCAGTTAAACAATTATGATGTAGTTATATCTTTTATTTGGACAAATGATTGTGTGTCAAATTTAACATGTGATGCCACAAGCTTTTGATCTGGATCTTGAAGCATAATCACCATGAAAAGCTTAGGAGCAGGCATGGTGGTACACATCTTTAACCCAGGAGACAGAGGCAAGCACATCTCTTGAGTTCAAGGCCAACCTGTTACAGAGCAAGTTCCAAGTAGAGAAAGCTTAAGTCCAGTCATAGTAGACCATGCCTTTAAATCCAGCATTCAGAAGACAGAGCCATGCACATTTCTTGAGTTCAAGATCTGTCTACAGAGCAAGTTCCATGACAGCCAAGCTTAGGCAGTGAAGGAGTTGGAAAACAGAAAGCTGGTGATCATGTGATAGAATATAGGGGCAAGTTCCAGGCTCAGCAAACAGCAGAACTGGTCAGCTTCAGCCATGTGGCTCTGGATTTAGAGCCAAGAATAGAAGGGATTACTGGGACAATTGATGTTGTTTATCTAGATGTAAGAAATTAAGCAGTGATTAAGAAGAGATCACAATCACTGAGGCGGAATCTTCTGGGGAGTGTTTTTAGAGAACACAAAGACTTCCATTCACCAGGGCTGACCTGGCTACAGCTGCTGCTGAATGCCAGATCTGCCAACAGCAGAAACCACTACTGAGCCCCATGTATGGCACCATTCCTCGAGGAGGTGACCAGCCAGCAACCTGGTGGCAGGTTGACTACATTGGACCACTTCCTCTGTGGAAAGCACAACATTTTGTTCTTACTGGAGTAGATATTTATTCTGGTTATGGATTTGCCTTTCCTGCATGTAATGCTTCCACTAAAAACAGCATCCATGGACTTATACATTGCCTTATCCACCACCATGGCATTTCACACAGTGTTGTTTCTGACCAAGGACCCCTTTTCACCACCATAGAAGTGTGACAGTGGGCCCATGATCATGGAATTCACTGGTCTTACCAGTAATGTTCCCCATCATCCTGAAGCAGCTGGTCTGATTGAAATATAGAATGGCCCTTTGAAGTACAGTTACAGTACCAATTAGGTGGCAGCAGCATGGGGTTTGGGGCAGGGTTCTTCAGGAGGCAGTATATGTTTTGAATCAGCATTCTATATATGGCACAATGTCTCCCATAACCAGGATCCACAGGTCCAGGAATCAAGGGGTGGAAAAGGGAATAGTTCCACTTATTATTACTCCTGGAGACCCACTAAGAAAATTTTTGCTTCCTGTCACCTCAACCCTAAGTTATGCTGGCCTAGAAGTTTTGGTTCTAGAGTAGGGAGTGCTCCTGCCAGGAGCCACAACAAACATGCCATACAACTGGAAGCTCAGACTTCTCCCTGGTCATTTTGGGCTTCTAATGCCTTTAAACCAACAGGCTAAGAAAGGAATAACAGTGTTAGGAGGGGTGATAGATACAGATTACCATGGTGAAACTGGATTGCCTCCAATGGAGGTAAGAAGGATTATGTCTGGAGTGCAGGTAATCTTTTAGGGTGTCTTTTAGTACTACCATGTCCTGTGATTAATGTCAATGGGTAACTACTAGTCCTGCTGAATCCAAGCAGGATGACAAAGAGCACAGATCCAACAGGAGTGAAAGTATAGGTTACTCCTTCAGGAAAAGAGCCAAGACCTGCTGAGGTACTTACAGAGGGTGTAGGAAATACAGAATGGGTAATAGAGGAAGGCAGTTATAGATAACATCTAAGGCCACATGATCAGTTGCATAAACAATGATTATAAGTGGCATGCTTGCTTCTGTTTTAAGAACACATTTGTATAGATATTTGCCCCCCCCAATTTCTTTAACATCAATTAAGAGATTTTCAATGGCTACACTGAGACACTAAAAGGATGTTCTCAAGGGATATTTACCTATTCTAAATTTACAATTCATTTGCAATTGTACGAGAGATAGTTAAATTAGGAATATTTATGACATGATTGTTGTTTCATTTGGATATGAGGTATGATTTATGTTAAGTTGACAAGGGATGCATTGTGAATGCTATTGCTGGTTGTCAACTTTACCACATCTGGAATGAACTACAATCCAGAAATGGAGGGTACAACTGTGATCAGATCTTGAGGCATAGTGGCTATGGGAAGCTTAGGCCCAGGCAAGGTAGTATACACCTCTAATCCCACGAGACAGAGGCAAGTAGATCTTTGAGTTCAAAGCCAGCCTAGGACAGAGCCAGTTCCAAATCCTGGCATGATGATACACACCATTAGTCATACCTTCTGGTAGAGGTCTACATAAGGACAATGGAAAAAGGAAGGGTTGGTTATATTTTGCCTGCTTATACACAACTGTTGGAACCTACTTCTTCAGAATTCCTGCTTATACAGAAGACCAGCTGAAACACCTAGCCTTGTGGGACTGAGCAACTACTTTCAGACTTCCTACTCACAGATGCCCATTTTTGGGTTAGTTGGACTGTAGACTGTAAGTCATTCCAGTAATTTCCCTTAATATATAAATGCATTCCATAAGTTCTGTGATTCTAGAGAACACTGACTAATACACCTTCCTCCCAAGTTTGTGGGACTTGGAAAGATCTATAACCTCTGCTGTATATACCTTGTGCAAATGAGTTTTCATATCTTTAAGGTAAATACCACAAAAATTGCATGCCTTTGTGATAGTTGCATATTTAGTTCTCTAAGAAACTGCCAACTAGAATTGTTTCTTTTTTGTTTAAGAATATTTGTGTTTGTATTTATTTGTATTTATTATTATATTTATATTTAATCCTTGAAAATTTCATACATTTGTACAATGTATTTTAATTATCAATTACCTTCCTCTAACTCTCTGGGGTCCCTTACTCTACCACCATCCCAACTTCATGCCTTCTTTTTTGTTATTAGTAACGACATGGGTGCCCATATGTGATGTGTGTGCTGCCTCCACTGAGGAATGGGCAACTTGTTAGTGGCCATTTCCACAAAGGAGAGTGACTTTTTCTCCTTTGGCAACCATCAAGAGCCAAAGGTGCAGTCTTGGGGAATGTTCTCCTTTTCAGGCTAGAATGTTGATAGGTTTGATCCTGTGCAGGACTTGTGTAGGTAACCACAGCTGCTGAGAGTTGATGGGCAGCAGCTACGGCATGTCCAGTGGTATTTCATAGCTATCCTCCTTACCTGTCAGCTCTTGCGTTCTTTTTAACCACTCTTCTATAGTGGTCTCTGAGCCTTTGTTGAGGAGGTGGCAGGTTAATATAGATGGTTCATCTACAAGTGGCCACTCAGGATTATTTATACTTGTGCTTTGGCCATATAATGTGTCCCTGTAGCAGACATTACCCACCACAAAAAGTTAAATCTGTGACTAAAGTTGAGGGCAATCCAAATCTATACATATAAACATAAATATTTAGAAGGCAGATTGATGCTATGAACATTTAACATAACAAGTTCCCACCAAGGACCTATAATTTCCCTAGTTATAGGCTTTTGAGCAGGCTTACAATATAATACCTTCTGTGAAGCAGGCCTCATCTCCAGTCAGAAAGTGGGTGGTTATCCCCATAACTATCAAGCCACTATTGCAGCAGTGGGCACATCTTGCCTGGCAGGTCAGTATTGTCCCTTGCATGGGTCAGCACTAGTTGAGATCATTGATGACTTTTCTTCCTTGAAAGCCTGCATAGTACCCTTTAGTACTCTTAAGCAAGCCAGAAGGGAGAGTTTCTTGATCAGTGAGGTTTTGTGGATGCACCATCCTGCTTCCAGAACACATGGACTACTAAATGAAAATCTCAAGGGCCAGGCATAGGATACTTTCCTATTAGTCAGTGCATCCCTAGCAACACCCAAAACAACACAAGCCATTCCTATTTCTCCTGGTTGCCCATCATGATTAGATGGTAGGGCCCTCTTTTTAAAGACACCACTCATTTTGGATTTAGGGCATACGGAACTGTTTTCTAAAGAGACA
Source organism: Mastomys coucha (assembly GCF_008632895.1). Taxonomy (NCBI): domain Eukaryota; kingdom Metazoa; phylum Chordata; class Mammalia; order Rodentia; family Muridae; genus Mastomys; species Mastomys coucha. Next base: position 19,369,190 of record NW_022196905.1, read on the forward strand.
TTAAATTTTACATCACACCAGAGCTCTGTTTATTTGCATCTTAAGAGACTTTGACATTCTTACAGGTATTAGATTAAGCCATTCTGAGACAGAAGTAGCATGTGTCCACATTTGAATTCTTGTTCTTTAGTGGCCGATGACGACCATCATTCCACATGCTTCTGTGCTCTTTCCTATCTTAGGCACTGTTCCTTTACCAGACAAAAGGATTGCAAACACGTTTTCTTCAATCTTGGAGCTTGTGCTCCTATTTTTTTCACTTTCACAGAGTAACAACATATATTTGAACAAAATAAAATGCACCAATTTTCTCTTTTATATAACTCAGACAGTCGGCAAATTCACAATCCTCCTGCCTCTGCGCTTTCAGTGGTCAGTTTGCTGGGTGGCATGTACTGCCATCTTGACCATATTCATATTAATGTTCTATTTGAAAATTCACCAAGAATTCTGTATTTTGAGAACTTAACCCTGTTATTTCATAAAAATGTTATAATTGATTTACATTTAAGTATGTTATCCATTTAAATTAATTTTGTGTAAAGTGGGACATTAATATTTAGAGTCTTCTTGTTCTGAATATAATGGTTCCAGCATCACATTTTTAAAGACTCATTTTTTTCCTGCTAATTTTTTAAAAAGATTTCTTTATTTATGTGAGTACACTTTTGCTCTCTTTAGACATATCAGAAGAGAGCATCAGATCCCATTATAGATGGTTGTGAGTTACCATAAGATTGCTGGGAATTGAACTCAGGATCTCTGGAAAAGCAGTCAGTGCTTTTGACCACTGAGCCATCTCTCCAGCCCCCTTTTTCTGCTAATTTTGATTTGTTTATTTAAAATTCTTGTCAAATGCATTTAATCTTACAAATTTCCTTCTCGACTTTGTTGTCTCTCAGACTTTTGTTTTCATTGTTACTTAAATTAAAATATTATTGAATTTATCTTTGGATTTTATCTAATACCCCAGTCTTAATGTATGCTGTATATTCTCGAAGTATTTTTTGCTGTTTTTCTGTTAGTGACAGCTAATTTTAAGTTCAATGTGATCTAAGTGTGCTTACAATATAGTTTTCAATCTTTTAAACATTTTAAAATGTGTTATATGGCCCATAACTTGGTTTGGCTTAGCAATATTCCAAATGTTCTTGAGGAAAAAAAATGTGTGTTCTGTTGCTATTGAATGGCATGAACTGAGCCTGAGATGGTGAGTAAGTGGCCGATGCTCTGTGGTCTCTGCTTACTGGATTCCTCTTTGCTGTATGTATCTGTTCTAGTATTTGGAGTGTTGAAATTCTAAGTATGGCAAGAGACTCATATATTTCTTCTGAATTTTTATAACATTTCCCTTCACTGATTTTTATGTTCTATTTGTAAGGAAATACCTTGTTTGAAGGCTGTTTTGTCATTTTGGAAAATCAACACCTTTCATCATTATATAATATCTCAGTAAATGTATGTTGCAAACTTTATGGAAACTGATGAAATATGCAAAGAAAAGGGAGGGTAACAGATATGCTGTGGAGCCATAAAAGGTGCAACTGAAATCACAAAGTGCAGAAAGAACTAAAGTTAAAAAAAATAAATAAAAATAAAAAAAAACAAAAATAAAAGCAACACATAGAAAGGAGTAACAAATATGGTGGATATAATTTAACAGTAGCAGTTATCACAGTGAGTGTTCAGTGTGCTAAATATATCAAGAAAGAGATTGTTGGAAACCCAAACAATATACAGCTAAATGAGATGTCTGTGTCTTCCTCCTCCCTTGGAGGCTCAAGCATCTGTGCAGTACAGGAGGTGCAAAGATCGGAAGAGCCAGAGGTGATGGGCAACACCACGAAAATAGCTTTTCCCAAGCATAACAGGGCTGATGCACGTAAGAACGTACAGAGATTGACAGCATGTACAAGCCTGGCACAGCTTCAATCCAGACAAAATCCCAGCAAAGAGAAGGGAAAGTAGACACAGAATCCTACCCTGAGTAAGGTGTTTGCAACTGATAACTGCTGGGAAAGGATAAAAATCTTTTCATCAGTGGAATGACACATGAACCAACCACAGCCCAGGGTAGGCCGCTCAGGAAAAGTTGGTCAACATAAAATGGACTTCTTGTTTCTTTTGCTGTAGTGTGTGTGTGTGTGTGTGTGTGCACCTATGCACATAGACTTGTATATGTATGAGCACATGCATGTGCACATGTGTGCTTTTTGTTTTTAATTTAAAAATATAATCACATCACTTCCCTTTTCTTTCCTCCCTCCATCTCCATCTCAACCGTGTCTCCTCTCATGTTCATCTGCTAGCTTTCAAAGTGATAGCCTCTTTTTGATTATTGTTATACAATCTGTACGTATATAACAGCAGAGTCTCTCTTTGTTGTTTGTGTGTATATGGTCTCAGCTCTGACCATTTTGTATTAGATAACCAATTAGATGGTTCCTTCCTGAGAAAAGCTAATTTCCCTTCTCCCATCAGTTGTTAGCTGCCTGTAGTTCTTTACCTAAGGGAAAGATTTCCTCAAAACCCATAAGATTTCCTTCTTTCCATGTTAGTATATCTATTGATGTTGTAATTGTACAGGTTTTGTTTATGCAGCCATTTCTTGGATGAATCGTCTCACAGCTGACTAACTGGTACTTTTGGTCCATAATGTTTGTCTCCTCTTACATGATGTTCCCTGAGCCATAGATGCAGGAGCTGGGCTGTAAATGTATTCACTTGAGCTGGGCTACCCAGGATCTATTAGTCTCTGTATTGTGCTACTTGAACTTGCATTGTTTCCTACAAAAATCAAAGACAAACAAACAAAACAAAACAAAACGTCATCATCAAATGGATCATTGTGGTAATCTAAGTGACTCCCCAAAACATTATAGATTAGTGATGTAGCTCTTAGTTGCCTCTTAGAGGATTAGCCTCATTTGCTAAAGCCACCAAACTTAGACCCTGGATTCAGATATCTAAAAACCTCCTTCCGGAGATCTAGCTTCCCTAGTACCAGAAACTATAATGTAAGCTGCCAAGGGGTGGAGGACAATTAAACAGTCCTTCCTAGCAGTGACATTTATGCACCACAGCAATGACCAACACAGCAAGATAGCCAAAAACTTGCAATAGCAGAACTCAAATGTTTTTTGGAAAACATCATCTTTTTAGTTAGATTTAAGGCCCACATTAAGTCAGCAAGAGGAAAACTGTGTGTTACTAAAACCTAGCCAAATATCTGGGCCTAGTAAGGTAGATCATGGATCTTATAACTCACTACTACTTCTTTGCTATACTAGCTTAATTCCTAACACTAAGTATTTTCCTTATACTAACAGATTAGTGTAGCCATTTCATCTCTTCAAAAAAAGCTTCTCTGTACAATAACTAGAGACCCCCTAGAGAAAACCCACAACTGAACATGATGCACAGAGCAATGGATTCTGAAGAGCCTAGGCCCAGTTGTTAATTTTTTTTGTTTGTTTCTTTGTTTTTTTCAAGACAGGTTTTCTCTGTGTAGCCTTGGCTGTCTTGGAACTCACTCTGTAGACCAGGCTGGCCTTGAAATCAGAAATCCGCCTGCCTCTGCCTCCCAAGTGCTGGGATTAAAGGTGTGTGCTACCACTGCCCGGCCCAGTTGTTAATTTTTAAGAGAGAGAAAATATGAGCTGAGGTGGTAGAGGGGAGATATGGAAAGAGTTGGGGGAGGGGAAAGAGTATGACCAAAATAATACTGTCAGAAAAAAATTAAAGATAAATTTGAAAAAAAGAAAGGCATATTAAAGACAGTGACACATTTAAGGTTGAAGGCTGACTCATGTGAACACTAGTTAGAGGGAAGTGGAATTGTCTTAGTTTTTAACAAGCAGAATACTAGAATGCTGGAAAGGTTATCACTCATAATTACCTGATGGAAAACATAAATGAATTAACAATATTACTATATGAAATTGGACTCTGATAATATAGTTACACAATAATAAGTTAACACCCATTCCCTTAGTTGCATTTGTAATGAGGGAAATAGAATAACTTTAATCCTAATTACTTAACTTTTTAAAATATAATAATCCTCTTAGTCATTTGCTTTGCAATAGGCAAAACAACTTCATAACTACAGAAAATACATTCAAAATCCATAAGTGTTAATTGAGTCATATGGATAATAAGCATTGACTAATTGTATTATTGTTGACTTGGCCTAGATAACTAATGACGGCTAATTCCAAAATAATTCTATAATAATGCTTATTTCCTCAGGGACAGTTGATCAATAAGCCTTGCTAAACTGGACTTTCCTATGCCAGTCTGACTTCAGGACGGAGGGCTGGCAATTGTGGAAGCTGTTGTTCATACCCTCTGGACCCCAGAGATATGCCAACTTCAGCTGATGTGTAGTGAAGTAACCTGCATGCTAGTGTTTCTCAAAATCCACGTACAGACACTTAAGTAGACAATGTGACAGTATTTCAGGTCAGGGTTGAATTATGAAATGCCCCCAGGACTAGCCATCTCTTAAAGATGGGTTCACAGATCCATTCTGCCTCTGCTCCTACCGATTTTTCTATGTGGGATACCACCATAAGACACACTCACACACACACAGACACACACAGCAAGTACCATTAGAGTACAGATGCTCACAACACACTGAACTTGACAGCAGCTTGATCTTGGACTTTTCTGCTTATAGAAATTTAAGAAAATACACTCTGATGGTTCTAAATCATTCAGTCTGTAGTATTTTACATTATTTGTTTTTATTTTTATTATATGAATGTGTTTGTACAAACTGCATGTGTATTGGTGATAGTGGAGGCCATAGGAGTATCAAATATTCTGCAGCTGGAGTTACAAGCCACCATGTGGATTCTTGGACCTGAACTTGGGTCCTCTGGGAGAGCAGCAAGTGCTCTTATTAGTGCTGATATTTGTCATGAGAGATGTGCAATAATATTCAATGCGGTTTTAATTTTCATTTTCTTCAATGACAGTCATTTAGATCTCTTTCAAAACATGTATCACTTCAAGTTTTAACTGTTAAGACAGGCATTGTTAATGCCTTTTCCTGAGGTGCTGGGACTTGTGCAGCTCCTCCCATGCTCTGAATGAGTCCTATATCTGGCATGTGACTGCAGATGGACTTCCAAATGGAGTCCTGAAGCGATGCTCTCTCAGTCTAGTTCAACTGTTACTTTTACCTCTTTCAACGCTATGCTCTGGGTATATGTCATCAAGCAGAGTAGCGCCTCGAGTCTTACGTGTGTTTTAAAAAAAGAAACAAGAAGATACAGCTTTCCAGGAAGGAGCATAAATAAACCAAGTCAGAAAAGTATGAACCATGAGGGATATCAGGGGCCTCTGGGAAGCTGTGGTCCTGTTCTTACTCATGGAAAGCATCCCCATGACTTTGAATCACTTTTAGTGAAGGGCCTTGAATATTCAGGGAAAAATGTATTCCAATTTGGATGTTCAAAACCATACTTATTAACCTGACATCTACAATGTCAGTTAAGTTTCTTGTACCTTCTAATCTGCCATAAAATGATTGACACAGTGAAAATTATGCAACTACTCCTAAATTTTTATTCCAAGTAGATTTTTAAAAAAGTTTTTAATTGGCATACTCTTTGGAATGTGGAAGCTTAAGATGCCATTTATTCAATGTGTTTTTAAATTTCCACTTGTTATATAAAGTGTTCATATTCATTTTGTAGTTTTATACATATATAGTATTTATAAGTACTAAAGGAAGTAATTCATTACTTAAAATTGAACAAGATAACTAGCTTAGAAGGGAAAGCTCATGGTGTCAGAGGGTTACTCGTTGCAGGTTTGGCCCCACTGCTATGTCTTCCATGAGGCAGAGCATCATGGTAGGCAGTATGTGCCAGGGCAAGTTGCTCACCCCAAGCCAGCCATGAAACAGAGGGAAAGTATTAATACTTTTTATCTCTTTAGCAGGTATGCCACCAATGACCTAAAAAGTGCTCACTATGTCCCCAACACTTTCCATTAACCCCAATTGTGAACTAGCCTTTAGCACATAGACTTTTGGGAGAGCTTATTAGAGCTAAATAATAGCACGAGGTATCTCTGGTTTCTTTCTCATTGGCCATACCAAGAAACCAAGGCTATCCCACCAAGTTTATCTGAGATCATGGGTTTTTTACCATCTCCACTACTACCCGCCTGTTCCAGGGACTGTGTCCCCAGTGCAGTCATTGAGTTAAAAGTCCAGTGATTCCTTCTCAGGTTCACATTGGTAGCACTTTTGTGTACTTCTGCCAGCTAGAACTGAGAGAATTGCACTAGAAACAATGCCTTATAAAATCTGTTTTGCTGCTGTTGTGACATCGAGTCTTTGTAGTTTGAAAGGGCTGCCAGAGGAATCCTAATATTTATGAAGTTTTATATTACCAGATGTGATATAAGGTTACTCTCAAATCAATACTGGAATTTTCTAGTACTTTTCTTTGCAGAGCTGTTTTTAATGAAGTTGTGGTTTAAAATTATCCTAATTTTATTAGAGTTGTTCTGCTTTTATGTGCTAATTTTAATTATTATATATTACTCGCTCCTCAAAAACTTGTGAAAGTCATTTTGAAATTAAATTATTTAACAAATATTTTACTTTTTACATGAGTTTCACACCACTCAAATGATTTCTTTTGAGGCATTTTTAATAAGGCCAGAAAATATCCAACCTACTTGCGACTTTAATCATTTATGATTATCAAGTTACATAATATCTCCCATAATAAATTTAGCTCCACAACTATGATATCCTCTGTATATTTTATTATTCTGGAAGCTAATACTTCTAATATTTCATTATTTTTAACCTTTGACTTATTAAAAGCCATTATTATTTTATTGCTCTGATTAAGGAATTTGTTTTTAGGTTTATCAGTTTTTCTGTATTTATTATTTTCCAATTTGTTTAATTTCTCATTTTCAGACTTTTGTTTCTATGCTGACACACTTAACCTTGTTTGGATTGGAGTGGAACTACAGCTGGGTTCGCAGGTCTGACAGCATGGCTCTTGCCCTTCCACATGCAGGCCTCTGCTTCCTTCCTACTGAAGTCTGAGCAGCTCCACAAACAGCAGCAGGGCCCTTACTCCTGCCCTGAGCTGGAAGGCCTGGCCACAGATGTGCCTTCATGGTCACTAGCCTGGCTCTGTCCTCTACCTTTCTGCTACTTGAGGTTCACTATGGAGGTTCTCTCTAGACCCCATGGGAACATCTTACGTTGGAGCTTCCCACAAAGAACTGTGTCATCACTCCAGCAGAATAAAAGTGTGTGTAGGGGGTGTGTGTTTTTACTGTAATTGTATATGACATGGAATTTTCACGGGAACCACTGAAATTTCAGTCAATTTTGGTTTTTAAGAATTGAAGATAAAAGCCAAGCCATAATATGGAGAGTGAAACTGAAGCTTTCGATTCCTAGAATTCTGATATATAAAGAAAAACAGAAAATAAGATGTGTCCAGTGACTGTTCTGTGCTTCTTGTGTTGTGTGAGAAAGCTGCACAAAGGCCTCAGCAGTGTAAACTTGGTCTGGGGAAGGTGGAAGCTTCAAAGGAACTGTCCAGTGTCCCTCCCGCTCTCTCCTCTTCTCTTCCATATCCCCTTTCTATTCTTCCCTCTACCCTCTCTTCCCCTTCCTCTCTATGTATTTGTCCATCTCTCCCTCCCACCCCCCTTCTTCCCTCCTTCCTGATCTCTTCAATGACAATATAAAAGTATGGGATGTGTGTAGACATATGGACGCATCTTGGTGTGAAATACTGATACAGTTGATTTTCTCTTTCTAGTTCATTTTTTAGTGGCCTCACATGCTTGTGAGGGTAGTGATTCTGGTAGAGCAGAGGGAGGGATCAAGAATGTCTCCTGACCGTCTAATTAGAAGCAGCATGAACTTTGAGCATCTTCCATTAATGGCTTGGTGCTCACTTTTGCTTTGTTGTCTTTTAAATCAGTTAAACTGGAGAAGACAGCAACTATGATACCAGTTGATCTGCAAGTTTATAGCACGTGTGGATGTAGTATTAAATATTTATAAATAATTACTTTATGCTTTAAATAATTTGTAAAACAGAAAATGTGTATGTGACTGAAAAGCAAACAGATGGCACTTGGATGCTGGTCTAAAATTCTGTCTTCATTTTCTTGTGGGCTCATAAAGTTATATGAAAATTAATTTATTTTCAAGACAAATTTAAGCATAGGAAAGGAAAATTTTACTCAATTAAGTGGATACTAAGTATACTGTATAACAGAAATTGTTATTTTAATATTTATCCCTTATAATGTATCTGTAAATTCAGCTTGGAAATATAAATCTGTTAACATATTACAAAAATAAATGACTAATTATCATAGTAAACCTTATTACCACATGAAAAGCAGTTTCAATAAGTATGTTTAAAAGAGAAACTGCTCTTCAAATGCCTACTAAGAATCATTCTACTATGATATGTAACTAAACTCAACACTTTCAGGGAAAATGAACATATTCTGAAATAACACTGGTGATTTAAGACAAGCAAATCATGACAGATGGGAACTATCAGAGTGTCTCCAAAATGCTATGGCACACTGTTTCATGGATCTTACCACACATATTTTGGGAGTCTAGTTAACTTCCTGAAGCAAACCAGAGACCCCAGGGTACCCTAAAAGGAAACAGAGACAATGTGGGCATGAAGAGAGGCAGGGTAGGCTCAGGCTGACCTACTTCTGTCTTTCTAAATTTCACCTTAATTCCTAATACTTTAGACTTTCTGATATCCCAAATGTAATTTCAGACCATCTTTTGTGTTTCTTAAATTCACACGTATATTGTTATGAATACACTGTTGAGACAAATGTGACAACACAGAGTCAAGCACTGGCACAGGACTTCCTTTTTTCAACTTGAACATGTGTGTCAGCACCAGAGCTGGACACCTCTTAAAGCCTGAAGACAGTGAGCACAGGAGAGAACAGACAGACAGACAAACAAACAAACAAACCAGAGAGTATAGAACAGCTTCAGTAAACATTTGGAAACAGGGATAAGAATGTCTAAGGAAGACTGAACCCCTGAAAAAACTGCCTTCAAAGATTTGAAAATAAATTTGTATAAAAGGAAAGGGTAAACATTGTCTACTGACAATCAATATTATACCTAATATTTTAAGAGGAAAGTGATTCAAGTCAGCAAAGGGCATGCATAAACCCTAGGAGTAGAGGAATACAGTGGCCATGACCTTATGTGTATTCAAGTCCAGACTGGCTAAATTATAAGTTATGTCTACAAACTAGCTCAAAGAAATTCCCAACTTTTTTTTAAATGGCAAGCACATGAGACTGTACAAGGATAAGAGCATTAAAGATTCCACATTCTGGACTTATCTGATACAGAATTTCAATATCATTTACTCAGTACACTCAGTAACATAGAAATAATTTATCAAGATTTTAGACAATCAAAAAATAAGCTGAGATCTCTTAAGTAATAACATAAATAGGTCAAAATCTCGAAATAAGATAAAGTAGAACATCTGTGGTAGAATGAACTGAAAAATCCTCAGAAGAAAATGTGAGCACAGAGCAACAGATTAGAACAGAGAGCACATAAGAGGCATGGATATATAGTGAAAAGATCTAACATAAATGTCTAAAGGAACAGAGAATATTATTTAAACTTGAGTACCATGGTCTTTGAGGCCAATTAAGCTTCATTGTTGTGCAGATTTTATTAACAAAATCTGGAATCTTATTTGATTTGGTCAGGGAGCCACACAGTTGCTCAATCTTAGTCCCATCTTTGGGAAATTAAGGTGTGATATTAGTATTAGAAGATAAGATACCACATACCACTTTTAAAAGATTAAAGTTCTTAACTTAGAAAAGAGGCTACAGATGGAGGAGTTAGAAAAAAAGGAAAAAACTTTATTGCAGTGTACAACTTAGGATATCACTGCTGAACAATGATAAACATTATGGCAAAACAAAACAAAGAAACACAAACGAATGTAAAACTGCCTCCAAAGCATTGGAGAACAAAAAGAAGGGATAAGCTCAACCCTAGAATTCAGAGAAGAGCAAAATGCCTTATGAAACTGGAAAGAGACTGGTAACAAGAGTTCCAGAGTGAGCAAATAGATTTAAAACTGCTTAGGATGTGTTAATCATAATAGGATTCATCATGCCATCTCATACATGTATATAATGCACTTCAGTTATACTACATTCAAACAGGAGTGCAAAATAGCTTCAAATGAGCAATTGATGGGAAATTTCATCTATTGTGTCTTTTGTTTATTGTCTTGAGGCAGAAAGGAAAGTGTCCTGAGAGGAGGCTCTAGAGGCACTAAAGAGACTTAATTGTTGAGGACAAAAAACAATACTGACATCTTAAAGAAAAGGAGTTGATGCCTAAAAGGTGTCTGTTGTGGTCCAAAGCACAGATGGTAAGACTGGATCCAAATGGTTGTAACACCAGGTAAGTTCTAAGTCCTGCCGTGCAACTCAAAGCATGTATAGCCCACACTGTATTTATTCCAACTTTGCTACAGTCATAGAAGAGATCACAGAAAAAGATGGCCATGGATGCCTGCATGAAAACATGACCCACTGGCTATTTCTGACTGCTGGGAAATAGCCACGTGTCTTGAGTGTCTTCCAATGCATTCTGTCATGTGACTTTCAGAGCAGTGCCGTGGTAGATGCTGGGAGCATTGTGTATCCTTTCCATTCCTTGAGGCATCAGTTCTAATTATGGAAGAGACTGACAGTCATGTAGAGTACTCTGCACCCCCAGCCTGTCCTCAGGAATAAATGTGGCTAAATGTATTTGAACTCTGGAGAACTGTCAGGAGAAATTGGGCAAAGCCACAATAGTCTGAGCACATCAAAAGAATGGCATGTATAAATTTAGCATTTAGGTTTTAAGTCGTCTTGGCAGATTGTGTCATCATCTTCAGACATGAAGGCTGAGCAAATAAGGTACCTCTACAACTGTAATTAAGAGAATCGTTTCCAAGCTAATTATGCCGTATTTATTCATACCAAATAAAACTGTGTTGACAGGTAGTGATTGAACACAGACACGGGCTGTCAGGAAAAGGGGGGGGAGGAAGGAAGCTCTTAAAATAGGATAAATGCTGATAATTTTGAAATGCAAGGGGACTGACTTCTGTATCTGTTCCTGGGATGCTCTTCGTTCATGCTGTAGTCCTTCCAGATAGCTACTTAACTGAAACACTAGGTGATGCAGAATCATGTCACACACGTATGTCTGAAGACCATTTAGAATCGAGTATGTGGTCTTGAAAAAGCTATGTGCAGTTTATTATTTGCATAGCTATGAGACAGGTGCTATTTGTGTACTTTATAGTTGTGGAAACAGAGACTTATAGATCTTAAATCGCTTGCCTGAACTTGTAAGTCACAAAGAGGCAGATAGAAAAAACAAACTCATATGTCTTTTATATGAGAATCTCATACGTTTTCCACAAATCTAACCATAGAAGCTCAGTGAGGAAAGTGTCAATATTGTCAAATTAACATGCATTGCTGTAACTGTCCATCAAATCAAGACTTACCATAACTGTGACTTAGAACATACATAACCTTGCTGAACTCATGTGGCAGACACAACATCCGTATAAATTCTGCTCTATGGATTTAGTTCTTTTCTTAGGATTAGTTCCTAGAAGCACAATCTCCAAGCCACAACAAATTCTCAACACCTTCAGAACTTGATACGGATTATCAGGCAGTTTTCCAGAAACATATAGATACGCATCCACAGTTGAAAATAATTATGCCACTGAATTACACCTCTGCCACTTATTTTCCTCTGGCAACCAACGACTTACTGGACATGAACAGTCTCTAAGGACACAGTTGTAAGAAATTAGCATGCTTCCTTAAGGATCTTAGAGTCTAGTAGGAGGACAAATGCCAAGAGGATTAACAATTGCAGTGTGAGCCACTTTGTGGGTGCATTGGCCATCCTAGAACACTGTCACCAGCAGTTTTCCAATTCACAACACTGACCCTGCATTGTAAATACCCTTGGATAGAAGTACTTTTACCTTTTTCTTATTATGTTGGAATTTTTTTTTTTTTTATACAGAGACAGTATCATAAATGGTTCACTGGTTCATCTTCAGATATCCTTTACCCATCTGGAAGCATGTTATAATAATAAATTAAACTACATCTCTGCATGACTTAAATTTATTTCTAGTAGGAATTATAATTCAAGAGATGCAGCTCTCCTCCAAAAGGAGCGGCAGCTTTGATGTTTCCTGCTCGCTCATGTTCTACATGCTGAAGGAAAGAAGGGACAGGGTTTACATTGGAAGTAGGGACAGGATGAAGAAACAGGCTTTGAAATTCTGTGTTCTATCACTTTATAGTGCTTCTGAGAAGAATGTTCCATCTGCAGTCAATGTTAGGTTGCCAGTTGTGTCTAAGTTCTAGAAAATGTCTAAGTACTAGAAAATTAAAGAAAGAACATAGACACTCTGATCCTATCACACAGACATGAGAACTTACTAGTCATAGAACTTGCTGGCTATAGATTTAGGGCATAGGTGTATCTAGTATGTATTTAGTTTTGTTTTTCACAAACCTTTAGTATGACACAAAGTGAGAACCTCATCTGCTCCCAACTACTGTCCCATGCCTTTCAATTTCACAAGGAAAATATCTATTCCAGTGGAGCCAGGGAGCCATGGAGAGCTGGCTAGAACAAGAGTGGGATGAAAGCATGTTCAAACCCTGGAACTCTTGTCCTGAATTGGCAGGAGTAGATTGGCAGGCTATCCATGCCCTAGGCCTGCATGTCCCCTCATACATGCAAAGGTGCCGTCACCTTTGTCCCACCTGAGGAGGTCACATGGTTGGGTAGCCAGATTAAACTTCCCCTTTCCTTATAAGTTCATGTCCATCAGCATGTGGAATTCCTCATTATGCAAATAATGCATTCCCAGCACCCTGGTCCTAGACAATGATGTACACTGATTCCATAGCCCCTACTCACCCCACAAAGGTTTGAATAGCCTTCTCCTCATGAAAGTAAGCTGCCTCCCGAGAGTCTGTTCTTGGAGCTTGTAGTCTCTTAGCTCCCAGATGTCCTCCACTTCCCCATTCAGGATATCCTGATGACCTCAGAGCCCATAAAGCTGCTATGAGCAGGGAGGAGGAGCCTGAATGGCATATGCCCATCTCACACACACACACACACACACACACACACACACACACACACACACACACACTATTGCATTGCTTTAATTTGCTTCCTTTCTGCATAAATTTTATATGTCAACAGGGCCTGTAACATTTAAGTATCCCCACACAAACTCATGATGAAATTTAATTCTCTTTGTAAAAGTATCATGAGATGGGAGTATTAAGAGGCAAATGGAGTATTCACTCACAGTTTAATGGATTAATAGATGAATGGTGTTCTGTTGGGGCTTTATTATAAAGCTAAGCTTTCACTGCCTGGTGTCTGGGTAGCCTGCTGTAAGTAATAATTCCTGACCCAGCTGAGACCCTCACCAGATACTCAGCTGCTATCTCCCCTTTTTTCTCACTAACAAGAACAATATAACAAACACACATGTACAAGATCCATTAGGGAGTCTACTTTCATCTACCTGAAATCGGTGATTACTGCAAGCTGCCTGCCTACACATGCTTGCCACTTTATATACACACCCCAACCTTTGCACAAAGTTGCCTTTCAGTTCATCCCCGGTAGCTATGTGTGTTTTCCTCACACCTCACATGATACATGTGTAATAGTTTGAATGTCCCTATCACTTCAAAATGATTAAGCTGAAATTCAAACCTTAAGGTGATTGTATGGAGACATACAACATTTATGGAAGAGATTACATTATGATGATGGAGTCCTCTTGATGGGGTTAGTGACTCCTATGTCTACTGAAGGGCATTCCCCAGTTCACCACAAGGTGGCCAAAACCAGGAAGTGAACCCTTACTAGATCTTTGGCCAATGTCGTGGCTTGACCTTGAACTTCCAGCCTCCAAAACTGCTAGAAAGAAATTATTTCTGATTATAATATACCTCATTATGATATTTCATGCTGGGGATTCAAATAAATAAACACAGGGTGTGGTTTATTTATAGTTATTTATTTTTTGCTTCAGAATAATGGTTCAGAATTGGCTTCCTTCCATTTTGTTTTATACTTCTCCCAAAAGTACTAACACTGAACTTTGTTAATTAATTAGTTTTATGAATTCTTACTGTTTGCTTATTTTGTGTGTATTTGTGTAGGGCACTCACATGCGGAAGTCAGAAGACAGCTTAAGGGAGTTAGTGCTCTCCTTCCACCATGTGCATCCCAGGTATAGAGCTTGGATTATCAGTCTGGGTATCCACTGTGCATACCACTGCATATCCACTGTGTCATGCCGACAACCCTTTGGTGTGATTCTTTATAGATCTGTTTTTCTTTTTGTTGTTTTCTCCACTGTTGCTATCTTTTTGATTTATAGTAGTATTTATCTAGTTACCACGTTGTACTATGCATGGCTTTATTGTGTACTGTTATAGAAATATATTAGAAATTTTCCTTAATATTTTGTAGTTTCTTTTCTATATCTTTAAGAAATTCTAATTTTCTATAAGCTGTAGATCTTCATGAATTCAATTCTCACAAATTTAGTTTACTTATTTTTTTTTTTACATTAGGATCCCAAATGCTTGGGATTTGTTTTTGCTTAACTGTGATGCAGAGATTTGCTTCCATATGGAAACCAAATTTTCTTGGTAACAGTTATTGGATAATATCAGTGGAAAGTAGGCTTGCAAGTAGACAACCGCCGAAAATTCAGTTTTCTTTCATGACAGGGAGTAAGGAGGCAGCAGCTCAGGGTTGTGCCAGTAAGAGTGCATCTGAGACCTTGTCCTTTCCATGGTCTGTCCATAAACTCTAGCTCCCAAAGGCTATTTCCAGATGTGAACATAACACTAAATCTTCCCATCAATAAGTCTGGCACGTGTATGTGATTTATAGTTGCTTTTTACATTTTTTCATGTGTGTGTGTATGTGTGTGTGTGTCTGAGTTTCTTGGCAATGGAAATGGTGTAGAGGTGTAGACTAATTTGTTAGAGGCCTGTTGTCATATGACATACATTTCTGAGAAAATAAAAAAATGCTATATAGTTTAGAATAGTATTATTTAGCACGATGCAGTTAAATTTTATTTTTAAATGAGAATATGCAGGGCTACAGAAATTTTCTCTTTGGACTAAGCATTCCTAAATATTTAAATCCTTGCCACTTCATGTCTATTTGGGTTGAAAGTGGTATTACTTTGTTTGCTGGAGTTTTATAGGAATTTACCTTGTCTTCTGGAGGTATTCAGCCATTTTTTTTCCCTGTAGATTCACTGTGAAACTGTAGCTGGGCATAATGTATGGTTTGTGTTGTAGTTCCTGATAATCAGAATTGATACTGATGGGAATTTAATCTTGAGCCTTTAGTTGTGTTTATTGGTTTCTCAAATATCTTCAGTTACTGTGATTTCAACAATGGCTTTGCTGCCACTCCCCACTGAGGCCAGTTCTCAAATCCACTCTAATTGTGGCTAGGTAATTAGGTTTGAGTTTCAATGACAATGTATATTTTGAATTGAGGGCTTCTTTTTATACCCTACCTGTTCCGACTACAGTTCTATAGATATGTATATTTTTATTTGCTTTAGCTTAGTTTTGATTCAGTTATTTACAGAGACTCTTTTATGTTTTGTGTCCTATCCTCTCCTTTCATTTCCTTCTGATCCCTCTTCAGGGTTTGTCTTGTTGTGTGTACAATTTCCTATAATTCTGATCATAAAACACAGGACATTTTTTTCTAAGTACAATATATTTTAAAGAAACTATTTATTGTTTTTATTTTTCCTTATCTTCACTCAAATTTTCTGCTCATATGGCAATAATATTACCATGTATTTTTCCTTCCATGTCATTCCATTCTCAAGTAAAAAAAGGGTAGAATGGACAAAAACATAGAACTTATAGTGTTTTATTTAATGTTCCTCATGGGGAAACATGAGATGCTACTTCTACTTGTCTGCCATTTTGTTTGTTCAAAGTACATAGAAATTCCACCAACCCAACTCATTTCAACCAAGTTATCTATTTTTGTGGCTATATATTTGCATATTTTACACAACCATTCTATCACTAACAAATATCCATTGTAATACCATAGTTTTATGATAAGAAATGCAATAGCCAAAAAGAAAACTATGTGATATACATTCATGTCCTGGCATTTTAATTGCCCTCTAGTTCTAGGACTAAGATGCAGAGAGACCCTGCATGCACCCTGGCTTGTGAAGTCAGAGGAATAGTTTAGAGGCTTCAGGAATGCTGTTGTCCCATGCAAGTGAAAGAAGGGGAAACCCAATGATGTAGGTCCATCACCACCCCATGATGTAGGTCCTTTACCACACAGGACACATTTTGCAGTTCCTCGCTATCTAGGCTGGAAGACTCTTTACATTCCTGACTCTAGTACGCAGTTTCCCCAACCCACCCAGGTTCCTGAAAGAAACTGTGTTCCTTCTGAAACCATGTGAACTAAGCTTCCATTGTCCATGCTCCTCTCAGTATTAGTGTTTTGCTTTTGTTTTTTCTTCTTCTTGTTGTTTTTAGGCTCCCACTAGAATAGTCCATAAAGTTCTCTTTACAGCACACAATGACTTTTCTATTGCTGAGTTTTAAACACTTTCACTTTCCTCTCAAAAAATAGTTCCAAAGGCCTAAGAACCACATGGTCAGCACTGAGTACACTTTTTGTTACTGATGTCTGTCTTAATTTCTGTTCCTGTTGATGTTGGGATATAACACTTGAAACTCAAGGGGGAAATTATTATTTTGGATCACTGTTCCAAGTTACAGTTTGTGGTGGTCCATCACAGTGACAGGAACCTGAAGGAGCTAGTCATATTGCAGCTGGAGTCAGGAAGATGATGGATGCACACTGCTGCTCAGTTCCTTCTCCCCATATATACTATCCAGGATGCAAGCCAGAGAATGGTGCCACCCACTGCAGGAGTATCTTCCTAGCTTAAGGGATACAATTAAGACAATCCTCCATAGGCATGCTCAGAATCCACCTCCTGTTCAGTTGAGTAGACAACACCATCACACTTACCCTATGCAAAGATTAATTCCAAATGAATCAAAGACTTCAACATAAAACCTGAAACACTGGAAATGCTAGAGGAAAAATTAAGCAGCATAATAATAAGATGCAAATATAAGCAAGGAATTTGTAAATAGGTTGCTCAAGAAATAAGGCCAAAAGTGCAGAATGAAATTAAATTTCTATTCAATATAGAAATTTGTTAACTTAGTTAAGAGGTAGGCTATATAGCATGAGAGAAAATCACTTTATCACATTATGTATATATGTATATGTATATATATATATGACAAAGGATGGATATACACTATAAAGAACCCAAAAAACTAAACAACAAGAAAAGAACACAATATTTAAAATGATCCATGGAACTGAGATGTCTCCAAGATGAAATAGAAATGTCTAATAAAGACTTTAAAAGTTTTCAACAGCCGGGCAGTGGTGGCCTTTAATCCCAGCACTTGGCAGATTTCTGAGTTGAAAGACAGCCTGGTCTACAGAGTGAGTTCCAGAACAGCCAGGGATACACAGAGAAACCCTGTCTTGAAAAACAAAACAAAACAAAACAAAACAAAAGTTTTCAACAACCTTAGATATTATTAAAATTAAAATTAATTACTTCCCATCATGGGAATCAGTGTGGAGATTTCTTAAAAGCTAAAAATATAACTTCCATATAAAGTAGCAATAACACTTCTGGGCATGAAACCAAAGGATTCTATAACCTATGACAGAGATATTACACATCTATGGTGGTGGTTTCTGTATTTACAATAGATGAGAGGTAGAATCCGTCTAAATGTCCTAAATGTCCATGGACTGATGAATGGATAATGTAACACACACATGGATAATGGAAATATAAGACACACACACACGATTTTCTCTCTGGTGAGTTTCTAAGACCTGAGCAGCCAGCCGGAAGGCACAGGCCCCACGAGACCCAGGGGAGCAGCAGGGCGGCAGGGACAGGATTCTCTCAGCTTCCGAGTGACAGAGGAGGATCAATGTCCTTCTCTGCCCTTTCCCTGCAAGTGGAGGGCCTACCTCCAGGGAGTGCCATAAGCCAGAGACTCGAGTGAGAGCCATCATTTTCTCTCCAGTGAGTGTCTAAGAGCTGAGCAGACAGCCAGGAGGCACAGGCCCAAGAGTCCCAGGGGACATGCAGGGCAGCAGGGACAGGCTCCTCTCAGCTTCCAAGTGACAGAGGTGGATCAGCATCCTTCTCTGCCCCTTCCCTGCAAGTGGAGGGCCTTCCTCCAGGGAGCGCCTTAACCCAGAGACTCAGGTGAAAGGTGCCATTTTCTCACCAGTGAGTTTCTAAGAACAGAGCAGCCAGCCGGGAGGCACAGGCCCCACAAGTCACAGGGGACTTACAGGGTGGCAGGGACAGGACAAGATCTAGTCAGAGACACTAAGAACATCTAACACCAAAAATCAAGAG
>NW_022196905.1:19388527-19389905 GCF_008632895.1 Mastomys coucha
GCCAGTAAATATCTTCAACAAAATTATAGAAGAGAACATCCCTAACCTAAAGAAAGAGATGCCCGTGATCATACAAGGAGCCTATAGAACCGCAAATCGACTGGACCAGAAAAGAAATTCTTCCTGCCACATAATAGTCAAAGCACCAAATGCACAAACAAAGGAAGAATACTAAAAGCAGTAAGGGAAAAAGGTCAAATAACATATAAAGGCGGGCCTATCAGAATTACACCAGACTTCTCCCCAGAGACTATGAAAGCTAGAAGATACTGGACAGATGTCATACAGACCCTAAGAGAACACAAATGCCAGCTCAGACTACTATACCCAGCAAAACTCTCAATCACCATAGATGGAGAAACCAAAGTATTCCATGACAAAACCAAATTCACACAATATATTTCCACAAATCCAGCCCTTCAAAGAGTACTAAATGGAAAACTCCAACACAAGAAGGGGAACTACATCCCTGAAAAAGCAAAAATGTAATCTTTGAACAAAACTAAAAGAAGATAGACACATGAACGGTATGCCAGCTCTTAACTACAAAAATAACAGGAAGCAACAACTACTTTTCCTTAATAACTATTAATATCAATGGACTCAATTCTCCAATAAAAAGACATATACTATCAGATTGGGTACGTAAACAGGACCCAATATTTTGCTGCATGCAGGAAACCCACCTCAGTGACAAAGACAGACACTATCTCAGAATAAAAGGCTGGAAAACAATTCTCCAAGCCAATGGCCCCAAGCAAAAAGCTGGAGTAACCATTCTAATATCGAATAAAATCAACTTTTACCCTAAAGTGATCAAAAAAGATAAGGAGGGACATTTCATCTTTATCAAAGGTATGATCTACCACGATGAACTCTCAATTCTGAACCTCTATGCTCCAAATGCAAGGGCACCTACATTCATAAAAGAAACTTTACTAAAGCTCAAAGCACACATTACACAGCACATAATAGTAATGGGAGATTTCAATATCCTACTCTCTGCAGTGGACAGATCATGGAAACAGAAACTAAACAAGGACACAGTGAGACTAACAGAAGTTATGAAACAGATGGATTTATCAGATATCTATAGAACTTTTTACCCTAAAACAAAAGGATATACCTTCTTCTCAGCACCTCATGGTACCTTCTGCAAAATTGACCATATAATTGGTCACAAATCAAGCTTCAACAGATACAAGAAAATTGAAATAATTTCTTGTATCCTATCAGATCACCATGGACTAAGGCTGCTCCTCAATAAAAACATAAACAATAGAATGCCCACATACATGTGGAAGCTTAATAACACTCTACTCAATGATAATTTTGTCAAGGAAGGAATAAAGAAAGAAATTAAAGACTTTCTAGAGTT
>NW_022196905.1:19391432-19392096 GCF_008632895.1 Mastomys coucha
TTGAAGAAGATCTCAGAAGATGGAAAGATCTCCCATGCTCATGGATTGGCAGGATTTATATAGTAAAATTGGCTATCTTACCAAAGGCAATCTACAGTTTCAATGCAATCCCCATCAAAATTCCAACTCAATTCTTCACAGACTTTGAAAGAACACTTTGCAGATTCATCTGGAACAACAAAAGTCCCAGGATAGCCAAAACTATTCTCAACAATAAAGGAACCTCTGGTGGAATCACAATCCCGGACCTTAAGCTGTACTACAGAGCAATTGTGATAAAAACTGCATGGTATTGGCACAGAGACAGGCAGGTAGATCAATGGAACCAAATTGAAGACCCAGAAATTAACCCACGTACCTATGGTCACTTAATCTTTGACAAAGGAGTTAAAACCACCCAGTGGAAAAAATACAGCATTTTCAACAGATGGTGCTGGCTCAACTGGTGGTTAACATGTAGAAAAATGCAAATCGATCCATTCCTTTCTCCTTGTACAAAGCTCAAGTCCAAGTGGATCAGGGACCTCCACATCAAAGCAGATACATTAAAACTATTAGAAGAGAAAGTGGGGAAGAACCTTGAGCAAATAAGCACAGGGAAAATTTCCTGAAGAGAACGCCAATAGCTTCTGCTCTAAGATCAAGAATTGACAGATGGGACCTC
>NW_022196905.1:19393018-19415418 GCF_008632895.1 Mastomys coucha
GGAGTTAGAGAAAGGACCAATGGAGCTGAGGGGGTTGCAGCCCCTTAGGTCGAACAACAATATGAACTTACTAGTATCCTCAGAGCTCCTAGGGTCTCAACCACCAACCAAGGACTGCACATGGAGGGGTCTTATTGTTCTGGCAGCATGTGTATAGTAGAGGATTGCAATTTGATCATCAATAGGAGGAGAGGACCTTGGCCCTGTGAAGGTGCCCCAGTGTAGGGGAATACCAGGGCCAATAAGTGGGAGAGGGTGGAGTGGCAGGCATGGGGACGGGGGAGGCAACAGGGGTTTGTTTTGTTGTTTTTGTTTGTTTCTTTGTTTTTTGGAGGGGAAACTGGGAATGGAGAAATTTACATGTAAATAAAGAAAATATCTAATTAAAAAAAAAGAAAATAAGACCCCCCCCACACAAATACACATACATATATACCATACATACATATATATATTTGTGTATACACACACACTCATATATATTTTTATATATACATATATATGTGTGTATATATATATATATATATGTATATATATATATATATATATACATATATCCACTTTTCCATTTCTACATTTTTGGCCTTATTTTTTGAGCAACCTATTTACAAGTTCCTTGCTTACATTTGCATCTTATTATGCTGCTTAATTTTTCCTCTAGCCGTTTCATTGTTTCAGGTTTTATGTTGAAGTCTGTGATTCATTTAGAAATAATCTTTGCATAATATATAAATATTTCAACCATACACACACACACACACACACACACACACACACACGTATATATGTAGTCATACATGTGTAAATTTGCAGTAAAGTGGATGTAACTGTAAAATACTATGAGAGTATGGTACTATGCCCAGAATGACAAACACCATTTGTTCTCTTTCTTATGCAGAGCCTAGATTTGAATTCTAATATTTTTCTGGTTAGGTTGTAGTGATTGTTATTGAGACCAGTAAGCAAAAACAGAGGCATAGAGAAGTAGTGAGGCATTAAAGGGGTAGGGGTAAGTATTAAACTTCAGAATATAACAGTAGTAGTATAGAAACATTAGGCATAACTTTTTTTTCTTTTTTTTTCCTTTTTATTAGATATTTTCTTTATTTCCATGTCAAATGATATCTCCTCTCCCGGTTTCTCCTCTGAGTCCCGGAGTCAGAGAACTCCCTGGAAACAAGCTCTCAGCTTGAGGGAAAGGGCACAGAGGGCTGTGGATCTGCCTTCCATCCTAGTTGTAGATAGAGGTAGAAAGGATCCTGTCCCAGTTGCTGCTTCTGGGACTTGTGCCTCCTGGCTGGCCCCACCTTAGAAGGTCACCAGAGAGAAAATGGCAATCTTGCCTGAGTCCCGAGTCAAAGCACTCCTTGTAGACAAGCTCTCCCTTTGCGGGAAGCTAGGCATAATATTAATGCAGATGGGGGAATGAGGGATAGGAGATGGGGGTACAGGAAAAGGTTTAAAAAATTTTTTTAAAATATAAAACCTACTATTTTACAAACTAATTTTAAAAGAGCTTGGAACAGAGGTTGAATAATGCTATTCCCATAAGTCATAGATTTGTAAAGAAAAATCCCAGATGTAGGTGCAGGATACCACACTCCATGACTTATTTACCAAGAAGTTCTAAATATTTCCACCACACTATAAAGCATCTTCATTGCTCTTCGTGGCCCAGCAGAATTAGACGGTAAGATTCGGTGGCTGAAGACATCACATACCTTGGCTGTAAGACACCAAGAGATCATCTGAAACTAAGCTGAATATTTTCTGCAGACTAGCTTTCATAGTGCTGTCATGTGCTAGGCAGGCTACTGAGGGTAAAAGACATCATCAGTGTTATCCTAATGTGAACCCTACGTGCTACAATACCAAGATGCCATGCAAAATATCCCTATATTTGGAATAGTGGTATGTCTGTTTACAGAATAATAAACTGCCTTTTGATTGGATTTGGGCCCTAATCTATAGGAGGGGATACAAATATGAATCTGTTAACCTGGTTAAAACCAATGGCTTGAGAAATCATTAGCCTTAGGGAGGACCTATTACTATTGTTCTGATAAATGGGTATGTTGTCATGCCTTCTAAATATTTACGTTTATACCTATAGATTAGTGATAATTTGTACCTAGGGCAGAGAGCCTCCTTTATGCCCTTGACAACAGATAACCCAGACAGAGACTCATATCTGGTAAAAGCCTAGAAGATAAGTGACTGTTGAGTCCAGAGACCCAAGTCAGACTTGCAAGACTTAGTGGACATCATGGAAGATAGGTAAAGAATTCTCAGAAGAGAGGGAAGAATTCTGTGAACTGTTTACATGGATACAGAATTGGGTGTTACAATCATGAGCACAGACGTTATAAATACTTGAATAAGACCTGCACTAGACTGGAGCCTTCAAAATTCCACCATAGACGGGACAAATTCACAGAAGTGTCAAGCTCATACAAGCAAGCAACCCCAAATAAACTCAGTGGGAAAAACAGGAAATAGGAAATAGGAGGGGAGCTAGTTGAGAAGGCATTCAGAGGAAAGAGGGAAAAGATAGGAGAGGGTAAGGGGGTAAATATAAATCACAAATTGCCAAAAATAAATAAAATTTCAAAGCTGTAAAAAATTTGGGAAAATATCTACCATTTTAAGACATAATCATTGTTATAAAATGTTATGACTTGTCTTGCTACAAATTTTCATCTTATTTCTTATATCTACCTATATGCTTTAAAAGTGAATTTTGAAGTCTCCCTTTGAATGACCCCATCACTTGCAAAACCTTAAGGCTCCATTGAATCTATTGAGTCTATAAAATATTTTCATAGCATGTATTTTTCATTATATTTTATCATTATTGGTTATCAGCTCTGCTAGACTTTGATTCTTGTTGCTGTGATAAGCACCATGACCAAAACTAACCTGGAGAGGAAGTAGTTTATTTGCCTTACAGGTAACAATCCACCCCTAAGGGAAGCTGGAGCCAGAATTTCCAGAAGGAAGCTGAGAGCCAGAGCTGAAGCAGAAACGATGGAGGAATAACTACTACTAACTGGCTTTCCTATCCATCACTCATGTTAAGCAACCATTTTTATATAGCTAGGCTCAAATTTCTATGGCTGGAACCACCCACAGTGATCTGGGCCCTCCAAAACCAATCAGGAGTCAAGAAGATGGCAGCCCACAGATGTGCTGAAAGACCTCTGCAATTAAAGGCAACCCACTAGTTGAAACTCCATCACTTGGCTGTGCCAAGTTGACAGCTGAAGCTGACGAGATGTTAATTTGTGAAGTCTGCTAGGAAAAGCACATATCTGTTGAACAGTCTTCCAGTTGCCTGTCTTGGGCCACAAGGAGCTCATCTGTCCACACATTCATTACTAGCACCTTGATGTTGGAGTGACTGTGATGCCTAATCTTGTTTATCAATTTGGTTGGACCCGAAGTCAACTATGTGTTAATATTTCCTGGTGAGAGTCACTGCAGTGAGTCCCTCTCCCAGCATGGCACCATCTTGTGGCCATGCAGACACCAAGTGGTGGGCTACCTTCTTCCTACTTGCCTTTGCTCCTTGCTGTTGACTGCGTCTACTCTACTACTGCTGTTGCCATCCTTTGCTGACACAGTAAGCCAGTTTCTTTGGCCTTCCAGTTTTCACTGGTGGCCTTTAGTAATCCTAGGAATAATTTTCCAGGCCTTGTTCCCAGACTGGAAGTCTGAGGTTTGAGGCAGCCATTCTCATGGACTAATTAGATTTTCAAACTCTTCAACATGCAACCAGCCACTGGGACTACCAAGCATGTGTTATGTAAGCCAAAAATAATAAATTGCTGGGGCTATTTTGGTGGTTGTTGTTGTTGTTGTTGCATATTTTCATCCTATTGGCTGTGTTCTTCTGGAGTCCCCTTGCTAGTATAGTGGTCTCACAAGGATTAGTGTAAGATGAGATGAATCATCTCTCTCTATCCCTTTCTTGTGAAAATAAATCACTCTTTTTGATTGTTTTAACTCATCATGCACCTTGCTGTTTTCAATGGTCAGGAATGTGGGGAGAGATTTTCTATTGTCCACTCAAGATAATACCCTGGCTTTGCCTTCTTGCTCTAGAAGCAGAGTATATTCTGGGTCTTTGGTGCATATGACAACTTAAACTCCACTCACCTGAGCAGGTATGAAGGTCCTACTCTTAGGACATTTCTTATACTCATTTACCCAACCAACTGCTGTGATCTGTTCCTCTTTTAAAATTCTTAGCTTTATACACAATAAAGTTGTAAGTCCCATAGGTTAATGATGCTCATACATAGATGTGACATCAGTCATCATATAAGAAAAACAAAAGCTTTATTGTTCTTCTCCATTTCAGTCAACATTGTTTTGTATCTTGACCAATCTACTGACCTGTTCTTGAACTTCAAATAAGCAGAAGCATACACATCTTTGTTTCAAGCTTCTTTTACTGAGTATAATATTATGAAGATGCTACCGTGCATGCCATTCACTTTGACATTGAGTAGCCTGCTGATATGTGCATTTTCCAGGCTGCAATCCTTCTTCTCTTGAGATGAACTAGGACAGTTTTCCAGTTTGAGGATATTATTAATAAAACATATATGGGCATTGTTGCAAATGTCTTTGAGTAGACAAATGTTTGTTTGTTTTTTATATTCTGTATGAATAGAAAAATTAGGCTTAACATAGATTTAATTTTGTCACTTCAAGTTAGGAAAACTGCTTTGCTTTACATACAACCTTGCTGTCTATCATCAGGCTTTGCCAATCTGCAAATAAAATATTCCTTGAGAGATGATGGTTTATTTTGTTTATTTATTCACCTATGCTGGTTTTTTAAAGACAAATCTCATAGGCTGGCTCTAACTCCTGATGTACTCAGGCTGGTCCCAAATTTATTATGTAGCTCAGGTTGACCTTGAAGTGCCAATCCTGCCTCAACCTCCCGAGGATCATTGCTTATAACTACTTTGAATCAAATAAATAAAAATAAGGGTTTAGAGCTTTTAAGATAAATAAAATAAGATATATAGGACAACTAAATATTAAACATTCCATGATACAGGGATAATAGCCCTAATTTGTAAGATGAGAAAAATAGCCTGTAACAATGTAATTCTTGATTTGTGAATGTTATTTGCCCATTTGTAATGGTCCCCTCACTATGGACCTTTAAGAGTTGCTCAGTTTTCATTCCTTTACCGTGCTTCCCTGGATCCCAGACTGAAATTATCTCTCCCATCCCCTCTGTACTTTGCAATCTATAATAATTACACATATGGAATATGAACAGTGTCTGCCCCCCCATCTAAAGCTGTGAGCACTGATGTTCCATTCACATTTATGGCCCTGGCTCTGGTAAAGAGTTTGAGCCCATAATTAGTATTCCAAAAATATTCAGGGGGCATGAATGAGAGTATACATGTCTCCCCAAGTAGACACAGTGGCCCAGAGTTAAATTTGTTTCATCTCATAGGCATGAAATAAATGCCATCACCAACCAATTTATGATCAAGTAAGAGAACACTCAATTGGTGCCTTGAAGCACTTATAAAACAAGCTTGGCAAAACAAGAACAAACCTTTTCTAGGTATTTGAAAGGAAAGCATCTACCTCCTATCAAAAAAGCAATTCTTCCTCTAAATTCTACATAAATGGTACCAGTTATGCTACCTTAAAACATAGTAGCATGGTGACAGGGAGCATAGTAACACAGGGAGAATTATTTGTATGTTATTCACATATGATGTAATTTCCCTACAACACCACACACACACACACACCACACACACTCAATGCTGCTGTAGACAATAGAGGCCTCTTCCACTTCTTCTTCCTCCTTCTCGTGTTCCTCCTCCTCCTCCTCCTCCTCCTCTCCTCCTTCTTCTCATGGTGGGCAAACTCTCACAGTTGGAAGGACTTTGTGTTTTCTTCCAGAACATCTCAGAGCTTGGGCATTTACAGAACCTTTAGTTCTCTCTGCTAATTGTTTTTAAGACACTAGCTATCATGTCAGCATGTGGGGCATCTCTATCTGCTGTGACACTTTGCTTCCTAACACTCTTCTTAAAGCTAAATTCACAGTTCTGCCTCTTTGTTGACTTGATGCCATCTTTGGTCTATAGCCTCATTTACAATTCTCTCACTGACAGAGGACACTGGTCTTCATGTACTCAGAGAAATGGTAGCTTTGTTTTACTGCTGTTACTTTTCTCTGGAGCTTCTTTCATCTTAGAAATATCCAGGTTGAAAGGAAGCAAACAGATCCAACTCCCCAATCACATGCCCCAAACACAGTAAAGGAAAGCTTCAATAAGCATTCCAGTAAGCTAATTTTGAGCATCGTCAGAAATGGCTACCTTTGTGATTTGCCTCCTTCTCACAAATGATGTCACAAACTAGGCACCTAGGAAGGACACCAGAACTAGTTAGAATATTTCCCCCATCAAGCACTGGGATCTATCTCCCTAGTGGTTAAGTCTGACTTTCTTGTGTGACTGGCTTTGATCTGTAGGCTACATAGTAAATAGAATGGAAGCAGAGGTTTACAAAGTGCCTGCACATGAGGGTGCCTCAGTAACTGCATTTGCCACCCAGCTGGCCTGGAAAATTGGCTTTATCACTGGACACAAAATACATGTTGAGAAAGCAACTGGTAAAGTAACCTGTTAGATCAGAAAAAAATGCCAATCCATGTCAGGTGTAGTGAACCAGCTGGCACAGCTGATATTTGGAGTAACAAGAGGAAATAGAATACTGATAAATTCTGGATCTGGGAAAGTGGTAGTTGGCTCTCCCACCTGCGGTTGATACACTAGAAGCCAAAGAGTCATAAGATGAAAAAATTGAAGCTCTTTGATTTAAATGCAGAATTTGGGAAAGGGATACACCAGTATTCTCTAAATAGAAGATTGAAACATATTTTACATCTCTACTGCCTCCAGCATGCAACAGAATCTCAGGAAGAAACAGCCTTAGGAAAAATAACAAAGGTAAGTTGTATGAAAGCACAAATTCAGATATGTTATAGATATAACTGGTAGCTTTGTTCCAGTTTCACTAGTTCCAGTGTCAATATTGAAATTTGAGTCTTTTTGTGAAGGAAGTGGGACCAGGCAGGAACTCTAAAGAGTTATTAGGGCACTTCCCTTACAAATGTATCAATTCATTCACATGATTAATAGACTAACGGATTACCTGAGGAATGGATCTGTTATAGAAGCCCAAGCCATGTGTTTCCCGTGACTTCACGTGTGGCTCCCAACAATACCTTAGAACTCTGCTTGCAAGGAGACTATCATTAGATGTGCCCCATCTTAGTCAGGGTTTCTATTCCTGCACAAACATCATGACCAAGAAGCAAGTTGGGGAGGAAAGGGTTTATTTAGCTTACTTCCACATTGCAGTGGTCACCAGAGGAAGTCAGGACTGGAACTCAAGCAGGCCAGGAAACAGGAGCTGACACAGAGGCCATGGAGGGATGTTCCTTACTGGCTTGCTTCCCCTGGCTTGCTCAGCCTGCTCTCTTATAGAACCCAAGACTTCTAGCCCAGGGATGGCACCACCCACAAGGGGCCCTACCCCCTTGATCACTAATTGAGAAAATGCCCCACAGCTGGATCTCATAGAGGCACTTCCCCAACTGAAGCTCCCTTTTCTGTGATAACTCCAGCCTGTGTCAAGTTGACACACAAAACCAGCCAGTACATGCCCCTTCAACTTTGGGCTTTACCCATGAGAAAAATAAACTTCTTTTTCAAATAATTTATTCCGCTTGTGGTAGTCTCTCAGCAACAGAAATGAACGAAGCTAAGAAAATTGAAGGTAAACATTTAAATTACTCATTTAAGCCTATAAAATGGGTAGGTGAGAATCAATCTGTGTGTTGTTCCAAGTCTGTGATTTTTAAGCTCCACTCACTAATGTTCACTTGTCAAAAAGCTTTTGCCCTTAACCATGGATCTCAGAGAATGTCCTGTAAAGTCAGTATTAAAGTAATCTCATTTATATACATTGATTCTTTAAAATTATTTGCTAAAACCAGTTCTTTACAAATAGTTAAACATGATGTCAACAAAACAACTCCAGACTACCATCCCCTCCACAGAGCCACTGTGAAGCCAGGAAGAATTATCAGAACCACTTTTGTTAGATATGTGGAAAGCAGTCCAGGTTTTGTAGCAAGCCTGCAAATGCTGAATAAAGAATAAGACAAGCCAGGCATGGATGTGCTTGCCTGAATTCCCATCACTCAACAAGCTGCGGCAATAAAAACCTTGAGATCAGCCTGAGTAACAAGGTATGTCTCAAACAAAATCAGAAGCATACAAAAGCTTGATATCATCTTTAATGGGAAGGAAAGTGTGTGTAAACCTTTGATTTGCTCTGTCCTTGTCCCTTCCAATTGAACTGTCTGGAAGACTAGAAACTATAGAAATTAGAGCAGCGATAAGCAAAATAGAGGGTAGAAAAGCAAGAGAGAAATCAAAGCTAAAATTTGCTTTGTAAATATGAGCAAAATATAAGAACCTCCATCTCAAACAATGAAGCTACAGAGACCAAAATAACCTAAATCAGAAATGAAAGTAGAAACTCATGGGAACAGAAGGCTAGTGCCATCACATGGCCAAGCCACCGCATACGCCTATTGACAGTATAACCTAAATGAAATGAGTGAATTCCTAGAAACACACAGCACATATGCCCACTCAGAAAGAAACAGAAACACTTTTTTAAAAACCTGTAATGTCAAAATAACTATTCCAAAGAACAGTTAAGAACTAGGTTTATCATTGCTGTAACCAAACATTTTTATGTGTATGCTTAGATTTTCATGTGAATGCAATTGTTAGCAGTATATCATTTTATAAGCTGGCATTTTAGTATATGTAAGTAGCAGAATGTCTTTTTCTTTTTTTTTTGCAAAGTATTACACTGAAAAGGTCAATTCACACTTCTAATTTGATTTTTTGTTATCTGATAATTTTATACATTATGTAACATTCAGATTCTCCTTTCCCCTACACTCTCTCTTATTTACCATCTCAATCAGCTCTCTAATTTCTACCAGTCCTTTTCCTAAATCTATGACTCTCCATTTTCCTTTGTGACCTATTTTCTTTAACCAGGGCCATCTCTCTAACCAGTCACTTGGAACTCTCCATTAGAGCCTGTTGGCATCATCAGTGGGCACACACTGAAGGCAATGACTCCCTCTTCCTGAATCTATCAGTAGAGGATACTTCACAGTGAGGGGTACCTTAAGCCCTTCCACCATCCACATCTGACTGTGGATAGGCCCATTCTTGTACAGACTCAGTGCAGGCATCCACAACAGCTATTGAGTTTGTGATTGCAATGACTGAGTCATGCTTCTAAATGGCATTTCAAGCTCCTCCTGTCTTTCAACCATTTCATTGTTTCTGTTTTCTCTTATATAATATTCTCTGAACCTTAGAATGGATGGTATTCATGTCTTTAGAACCAAGCAATCATCTATCACTTTCAGCATTTTGTACTGCAGTGAGCCCCTGTATCTACTACTGCTGGCTGGAAAGAGAGGCCCACTGAGTAAAACTGAGAGAATTATCTATCCATGGGAATATAAGTAGATTCGTAGAAGGCATCCTGGCACTCTATCAATTTGCTAAAGAAGAATATCCTCCTAGGGGTTCCTTTCTTGGTTTACAGTTCCAGACATGCATTCTCTCCTGTGGTGTGGGTTCCAGATCCCACCAGAGAGGAGTTGGTTATGCCATGCCAGCAATGCCATGCATGTAGGCCCCTCCTGCCTGGCTGGTTGGTCTTATAGTTTATAGTGTTCATAGTTGAGTAAGACCAGTAATGCCTTTTTCCCCATGCAGACCATACAACACATTCTTGGGCTAGGTAACTGTCAGAGAAAAACTTTCTAGCGCAGTTCCACATTGATTTTTTTTTATATTATACCTCCAAGGTGCACGGTGTGTTCAGCAATAGGGTCCTATATTATCACAAATCCTTCTCGAACTCTTCCACATAGTAGAAGAAAGGAGATCATTTTGTGGCAGTTGGTCACAGGGACCAACACTACACAATCACACAGACATATAGAGACATCAAAGATAACTGTAAGAAAATATTTACAATTAGTGTGCATTCAATATCCTCAACAAATGCTAGCAAATTGACTGTGATAGTCTATTAAAAGAACCATAGATCATGACAAAATGGAATTTATTCATTAAATATTAAGATTGAATGATGCACAAAACTCTGTGAATGTAATAAGCTCTAGCCTCCTCTTCTCTGTCCCTGAACTCATCCCGAGTGAGCCTGCCTCCCCGTCTCCTAAGCTCTGTCCTCTCTTTACTCCAGGATCCATCTGTCCTCCCTCTACCTGGCTGTTCCTGTGACTATACTTGATGCTCATGTTCTGGTCATTAAGTACCTACTGAGAAATAACAACCTGTCCTTGTCAAGCTTTGCACCTTACAACAAGCAATACCGTAGCAAATGGAATATAACTTCCAGCAGGGGTAAGATTATTAGAGAATGCTAAGGAATAAAATATACCATTAAACTATAGCCCAACATTTTCTTCAATATATATAGCCAAGTGCATCCAAGTTCTGAGATAAAAGCATATGTGAAATAATAATAATAAAAAAGTACTTCTTAGGAACCAAGTTATATGGCAGCTGCATTAATTATTAAGAACCTAAGGTAAATATAGTTTGATGACCCATGATCTATTTTTATTTCTTCATTAATGGCTTTATGAAGGGACATATTTACTTTTCTACTTTTAAAGAAGAAAGCTGAGAACACCTTGTCACACTCAAATGAGACTGTCATCAACATGTGCCATATAACAAGGTTTAGTCCAACGACAGATAGAATATGCAACAGAGCATCCACAAATTACAGTGGAGCTGAGAAATTTCTATAGCTTAGTGGTTTCTGTGCACCCTTTTCATTCAGGAATGCTTAGATGTACAAATATGTGTCATGGTGGGATTGCCACCCATAACACTCAGGGCAGTACCATGCTGCAAGTATGCACAGTCTCTGTGTAGGACTGTGTATGTTCTATCATGTTAGAATGATGATGGATTCAGTGCAGTCCTCAGATTATATATACCCCAGTCAGCTTAGGTCAAACAGTATTAGCCTAAGCATGTAGGGCCTCACCTTCAAGAATGACCCTACAATAAATCAAAGCTCAATTCAGCCACTTTTCCTATTGATGCTCCTTTGCTCTACCCCCATAACTGTCACCTTAACTATCTGCCTTTGAACAAGATTTGGGATGTGCTGTGCTTCTGTGGCCTTTGTTTTCATTCTTTGCTTATGATTTTACATTTTTAAACTATGGAGTGATGAAGAGAAGGAGGAGAAAGATGAGGATGGTGAACCAAAATAGGTCTGTGGTAAAGCTGATTTGCTTCCTAGGAAAATTTAGTCCCCCTACCCATTCCTTCTATTGTCAGCATCAACAATGGTCCTGAGTATAAAGTTGGTTTCATCTGAATCTGTAGTTGAAGAATTCAGGCACTAGATGGCGAGTCAGTCCTAGTCATGGATGAATATTCAAAGTCTAAGGGTAAAGAGAGGGGTCAGACTTTGTAAGAAACCAAGCAAGGGAAACTTAAAACTGAAAATCTGTAGATGACTTCTTTAGAGTCCAGCCATACCAGGTGTGATGACTATTCTTGGTTTTCAATTTGACTACATCTGGAATTAAGTGAAACCAAATGGCTGGGCTCAACTTTGAGGGATTTTTTTTTTTCTTAATCAAATTATTTGAAGTGAGAAGATCACTTTTAATCCAGATCGTTGGATGTGGGAAGTGCCACCTTTAACCTAGGCTATACCTTCTGGTAGCAGCCTATGTAAAGGATATGGAAGAAGTGAGTGTTTGCTCTTGGATTATGCTGTTCACTGGCATTAGAGCCTACTTCTTCAGGATTCTGGTGTATACTGAAGACCAGCTGGGAAATTCAACCTTGTGAACTGGAAAAACATGGTGTGTGTGTGTGTGTGTGTGTGTGTGTGTCTGTATATACATATATATGTGTGTTTATATGAATATGAATATATTCTTTCTATGAATTCTGTTCCTCTAGAGGGTCCTGGTATATAAGAAGACTCCCCAGAAGAAAGGAGGCTAGATGCATGGTTCTCAGTCTGCCCTATATCACTTACCACAATATCATAACACCACAAGAACCACAATGTAGTATTATCTCACAAATGACCATCTGCTTTTCAATTTTAAAGTAGTTATAAAGGCTTGGTTTAAGTATGGAAGAGAATCATCTCCCTAAAGGCCCGAACTATGAATAGACTTCTGGCAAGTACTGATCCAGAGCATTGCTGTGCAGTAAGGGTACACACTTCAAGAATGGCCATTGGGCTTTGCCTCTTCTTCTAAATGGCAACCTTCAGCACTCCTATCCTTAGTCCTCAGAGATCACAACCCACAGGTTGAGGATGCTGTGACTCTGACTCTCCAGAGTAGTACTACTGAGGTTGTCTCTCTATCTGAGAGGTCACTGGGAATGAGTAGCCATGAGGTCTGGAGCACACAGGTTGTCAGTACCCACTCACCAGAGTAGGGATCAGTAGAAGAAGGAAGTTTAAAAACTTACAATCCTTGCCAGATTCTCAGTGCTCTGGCTATTCAGGGCATGTCTTGGTTTCGTGGATCCAATCTTTATTCTAGGCATGCAAGAATGACTTAGAGGGAATGGGAATGTCAAACTCTCTAGGATCCATCAGAATAAGAATGAGAGGAAGTCTAGAGGAGTGAGGAAGAGATCTTGTGCTATGCAGTGAAAGTTGCATGGATCTAGCCTTTTCCAGCCCAGCATGTCTTTTTCTTCTTTTCATCTTTGATGCCATGCCCTAGGCTATCTTCAGTCACATCCTGCTGCATGGCACTGTTGTCAGATGAGCTGGTTAGCTTCCATTGTTGACACATCCTAGAGTCATCTGGGGAGAAGAATTAACTGAGAAATTGCCTAGGCCAGATTGTAGTGTGATCATGTCTTAATTGATGATTGGGAGGACCCAGCTCACTATGGATGGCAGTATCCCTAAGTGGGTGAGTCTGACTACATAAGGAAGCTGACTGGGAGGAGTCAGGAAGTAGTGGTCCTCCGTGGTTCCTACCTGCAGCTTGTTGTCTTGAGTTTCTGCAATGACTTCCCTCAGTGATGTGCTGATGTGCTGTGACCTGGCAGTGTAAGTTGAAATAAACCCTCTCTTCCCACAATTTGCTTTAATCATGATTTTTATCATAGCAACTAAAATCGGGATAGACCACAGTGCTAAATAAGAAATCCTCTTTCCTCTTGTTAGACCTTAAATCCCTGTCTGCTATGTGCTGGCTGTGTGTTTAGCATACCAGCTGGGTCAAATGGGTTGTTGTTGCTTCCGCAACAATACCTAGCAAAGACAACTTAAGGAAGGAATGGCTATTTTGGCTCATAGCTTGAGATGGCATAATACATCATGATGGGCAAGAAGCATGGCAGCTGGAGGCTGATCATACTGTACCACAGTAAGGGAAGAAAAGAGAGATGAATACTAATGCTCAGCTGGCTTCCCCCTTTACCCTTTTTAAATTAAGTCTGGGAACCCAGTCTATTAGATGGTACCATCCACATTTAGGTTTGACCTTCCCCCACTTAGTTACATTTTTCTAGAAAGAGCTTCATATACGTGCCCAGATATAAGCACCTGATGTGGCTCTAAACCCAATCAAGTTGACTATTAAGATTAACCATTAAAATTGTGATGCCAAAAATGTATTTCCACCTAGAACCCATCAGTGAAGCCTTCTTTGAAAAGCATTTACAGATAGAATAAAGTGAATAATTTCCATGCAAGATCATCCCGAATGACCCACATAACCCTAAACCACCAAGTGTCTTCATGAGTAATGGAGAAGTCACAAGTGGAGGTAAAAACAATACTTCCACAGAGCAGGAAGCCAAAGGTGGTTGACAGCCAACAGAAGCTGAAGCAAATCAGGGAAGATCCCTCCTTCAGAATGTCCAAAGGGATGGAAGGGATGCTTGTCAACACCTTGAGTCCAGACTTTGCCTTCAAAACTGCCAGAGAATGAATTTAGGCTGAGTGCTAAGGTTGGGGTAATTTGTCATAGCTCTTTCTCCCCTACATTTCCCACAGCCTCCATAGCAAGTTGTTTTAAGGTCTGCTGTACTCTGTGGCTAGCTCAGTACAAGAAATATCAGCTCAACTCTGCTGAATGAATTCACGAACCCAAATTTGCTGATGATGTAATAGCTAGCATTTTTGTAAAATATATTAACTTGGCAAGTCATATAGGTTAGGCATTTTGGATAGGCATGTTGCCTGACATTAGCATTTTCCACACTATGTCTCTGTTAATGCAATATGAAATTAGTTCTAACCTTGCCCAGTAAAATCTATGTAGAAGTTGATCGTGATAGTGGCGGTGGTGATGATGATAGTGTGCTTCCAGAAATGGATGTACACAAGAAATAAGCATAATTCTTGTCCAGAGTGCTTTCCAACCCCCCTTCTATATCTTGTGCAGATGACACCATGTTTACTATAGTTCTAGGGATGCTGGGCTTGGGAGAGTTCTGCAGTAAAACTGGGTCTACCAAACTGATCTGAACCTATGCACATGAACAAATTTGTATAATTTTTCTTGTCATTAGTTTATCTCATATATTAAAGCTTTAGAAAGCAGAGAGAAAAATATGTCTCCAATAATGGAATGAAGGATATGTTTTTGACTGTTATATCCTGACTTGCATTCCCCACTAAAGTAGTGCGCTCAGCCTTCCTGTGCCTTGAGCTAAGGTCCTACACTCAGTCTGTTCACTGTGCTAGTGTGGAGTACTAATGTGTACCATAGTACCATGTTTGGTACTATGCTGAGTCTTCCCAGAATCTTCACATTCCATTTCATAGGCCTCTAATGCCTCCATGATCAAGAAAAGAAGTGCTGTTTCTCTAGCATCCAATAAGAGCAGGAGTCATATTTAATAAACAGAGGATAGAGCAAACTGGCTACCACTGAGTGCACATCCTCAAGGTTCTGCTAAAATAGAGTCTCTTTGAAATCAAGCAGGCAGTTAGCGCAGGGTGAAGGTACATAGGCAGCATTAGACTAGATCTACTGTCTTAAGTGGTAGACAGATCCTTGATTGGGTAGACAAGCAGAGTAAAATGTAGGGCATCCATTTGTCAAGGCTGAAATTTGCTTGAAGCAGAAGCAGATGGGTAAATTGGTTACACAGAAGTAGTCTTGAGATGAGCTGCACCCCACATGCAAGGCTGTGAGGAGCCCTCTTTTCAATTCTTTTCCCAGTTACAGGGACCATGCTTAGAGCCTGCAGCAGCACTGGCTAGATGCACAAATATCTGCAGTATATTCAGTCCCCAGGGATCTCTTGGCCTAGTTTATTTAAATAGTGACTTTTGAGTAGATTATTAAGTAGCAATTTGTTTATAAAAGGCAAAAGCAATCTATAATCAAGGTATGTTAACTGTTTTTCTCTAAGGAGAAGCATATCTATGCCTGAGTCTGTAAAGAATGAGCTACTGTGATAACATTAAGAATGAGTTACTGTGATAACATTAAGTCAAACTTGGAAAATTTGAGCAGAGGAGAGTGTCTACATCCTCCAAATTTTAGGTAGGTTCAAATGCTCTTATAAAAAGAATATGGAATCCAGGAAACTCCTAAAACATTTGGCCAATTCATTTCTTTAACATATTTTATTACGTGTGGGGTGGTATACATATATTTCTGTACCCACAGAAGGCAGCAGATTCTCCCTGACCTGGAGTTATAGGGAGCTATAAGCTGTCTGAGGTGGGTACTGGAAACCTAACCTATGACCTCTGCAAGAACAGTGCGTGCTCTTGGTTGCTGAGACATTTCTACATACTCTGGCTAAATTCCTTTCTGACCTACTAATCTACGAGCATATTCATTTTGTCAACTGTGTATTTTAATGTTCTTAATTTAGAGAATACAAATAATTGAAAGAACAGAGAACAGTTACAGAAATAAAGTTATATTACTGATATAAAGATGATACATGTTTTCATAGAGAAGATTTTGAGCATAGGTGTTCTGAGGAGATAGAAACTGGCAGTTACTGAATCACAGATACATAGTTGTCATGGAGGATTAGTCTCAAGATCCCCCACGGATAACAAGTTCTGTAGATGCTCAAGTCCCTTATATAATGGTACAGTTGCATATAAAACTAAGACCTACTTCCCTATGTTGCCTATCATCTCTAGGTTATTTAAAATGCTTGATACATTATGAATGCTATATAGTCAGCTGCTATACTACGTTGTTTATGGAATAAATACAGAAAAACATCTGTAGATGTTCAGTGCAGACTTTTGTTGTTGTTGTTGCAGATATTTTCTAGCTATGGTTGGCTGAATCCAGAGATGCAGAACCTGGATGAAGAGCACTTCTCTACACATATGTTTTGGCAAGAGTTTGCAAATTGGAAAAAGGGAGAAGACAGCTCCTGGATGCAGCTATAGAGAAGCTGGCTGGAAAATAGGACAATGTGAATATTATTCAACTTTTGGAGCCACTGGGTGCGTTTTACACATGTCTATATCACCCTAGGTCATGTGACCCAAAAACAGATACAAAGGGGTACTAGGGGGCTTTTTTCAGGGTCCTTAGTCTGGTTCCCAGAGGCCAGGGAGCCAAATGCTTCTTATCCTTGTGGGAGCAAGTCACGCAGGCTTACCACCTAGCAAGGGAATAGCTTCGGGGTCCTTCCTCAGCTGAGCGGAAGCACTGTACACCCAGCAGATCATGCTGTGTAGTAGTCTGCTCCTGAGATGGGAAAATACACATGCTATCAAACCCCATCCCAAGTTTCCTGACCGCTCCAACTCTTGCTCTACCTGGCTAGGTTATGCACTCTATAGACAGAATGGACCTGTCATATAGCAGATCTCTCCCCTCAAGACTGATTTCATCAGTGGCTAGGATTTGCTACTGAGGCTCTGTTTGGAGCATCTCACCTTAATACTCACCCTTTACTGTATAAATTCTGATACTATTACATCCAGGGTTTGATGTCTTGGGAGGAAGTGCTTTTGCTGGGTCAGCATATTCTCAAAGGCAGCCTACACGTGGGAGTCCCAACTCCAATCCCATGGGGGACTACTATTCACCTGCTCTGCTCACTTGACTGAAGAGCCAGATTCCAGACAGCTAGGCCTTACCCTACCCTGCACCCTAAGTATGCTGACATTCTCTCCACTAGCCAGTCCTAAGCCTGCTTGCCCAACTCTTCTGGCTAGTATTATGTCAACTTGACACAAGCTAGAGTTATCTAAAAAGTGGGACCCTCAGTTGAAAAAAGGCCTTCATAAGATCCAGCTGTAAGGCACTTTTTAAATTAGTGATTGATGGGGAAGGGCCTAGAACATTGTGGATGGTACCATCCCTGTACTGGTCATCTTGGGTTCTATAAGAAAGCAGGCTGAACAAGCAATGGGGAATAAGCCAGGAAGCAGCACCCCTCAAGGATCCCTGCATCTGCTCCTGCCTCCAGTTTCCAGCCCTGCTTAACTTCCTGTCCTGGCTTCCTCAGTGATAGACTACAATGTACAAGTTAAGGCCAATAAACCCTTTCCTCTCCAACTTGCTCTTTGATCATGGTGTTTAATCACAGTAGTAGTAACCCTAAGACATCAACTTGCCCGCTTATTTTTCTTGAAGATGCCACAGTTAAAGCTGTAATTCTGTCTTCCCCAGGCAACCTCTAGCTTGTGTCCAACCTGTGCTTCCTGATTTGTCCCCTGACTTCTCTTGCTATGTATAAGTAAAAGGAACTTTTCCAGTGGCAGTTGTCTTGAGAAGTTAGCATTACCATACCCAAGAAGCATTTAATATGTCTTTAGGAAGGGTACAATGATAACTGTGATCGTCATGGACCACTAACATGCTCTGTACCCTTGATCATTAAGCAACAAGTCTCCAATGCAGGTAACACCATTATGCCAAGTTAAATATGAACATCTCAATATTAGAGGTAAAAACGACTTGTCAAAATCCACATGTTATATACCAATCAGTACTTACATTATAAACTGCTCACACCTTTCCTTCCCTCATATTACATCACTTAGGGCAGTGTTTCTTAACCTTCCCAGTGCTATGACCCTTTAATACAGTTCCTCATGTTGCGGTGACCCCATCAATAAGATTATTTTTGTTGCTACTTCATAACTGTAATTTTGCTATTGTTACAAATCATAATGTAAATATCTGTGTTTTGGTGATGGTCTTAGGGTGTGACCCCTGTGAAAGGGTTGTTTGACCTGCAAAGGAGTGACGATCCACAGGTTAAGAAAGATGCAGATAATTGCACCCAATCAATGGACAGAAGCAGCTGACCCCTGTTGTTGAATTAGGGAAGGCTGAAAGAAGCTGAGGAGAAGAGTGACCCTGTAGCAGTCTCAATTAATCTGGACCCCTAAGATCTCTCAAACACTGGATCACCAACCAGGTAGCATACTCCAGCTGATATGAGGCCCTCAACACATACAGTAGAGGACTGCTGGGTCTGTGTTCATTCAGTGATGATGCGCCTAACCCTCAAGAGACTGGAGGCCCCAGAGAGTTTAGAGGTCAGGTGGCATGAGGGGTGGGGACATCCACATGGAGACGGAGGTGGGTTGGGGAGGAGGTATGGGTTGTGGAATAGTTGAAGGGTGGACAGGGGTTGGGAGGAATAAAATATGGAGAGTAAAAAAAATAAAAAAACCTAAAAACAAAACAAAACAAAACAAAACCACTGACTTGACAGATTCTTACTTCCTGGCAGTCACCATTTTAAGATCTATTATTCTTAAAACAAAGCCATCTATTTAACTTGCCATTTCTCTTTCTTTTTTTTTCTTTTTTCTTTTGTCATTCAGCAAGTAACAAGCTACATTTTAAAAGCGTCCACCCTTTCACATAGATCTTCTACTTAAAGTTAGCTTAAATTATGCAGGTAGGAGATTTATAGCTTCCCAGATTTCCATGCACAAGCTGCCAAACTGCTAATCATCCCTTCAAAGAAAAAATATATTTATATCATAATATTTTACCTCACCTGGGTTAAACTGCCATCATGACAGTATGATTGGGGAGCCTTCTCCTCTGGCTGTATAATAATGCTCTGAGATGTGTAGGTACACATCAAGAAGGGGAAATATATGCATTCCTAGGTTAGAAATTGTGTGTTAATTCAGTCCTTTGTAGCACAGGGCCTTTTGTGTGATCTGATTTTAGACACCGTGGATGCTGAAATGAAAAAGTGTGTATGGTGTTTCAAGTTCAGCCCAGGAAGTATGTGAGGTGAAAGAGCAGAAGAGAGCCATGACTCTGATTTGGCATGCAGTAGAGCAGGGCCACATGAGCACTGGGGAACTGGGGTGGAGGCTAGCATGTCGGCTGGCCAGGAAACAGACATTGCTAAGGTCTGCTAGTGGCCAGATCACAGAAGTGCTGGAATGGGAAGCTGGCTGTGCAAATATTACATCTGGCACCACAAAGACGTCATACAAGGATGCAAGCTAGGTGCTGGTGTGAGAAGAGTTTGATCTTAGAAAACTCAATCTGGCTGCCAATGGATGGAAAAAGCTGGAGGCTAGAGAGGCGGAGAAACCTCAGTGGCACTGAGAGGGCAAGAGAGGCAAAGCTTCAGATTAAGGCCATTGTATCTGTGAGTAAAGAGGGAATAGGGAAAAGCCACTGAAGGGGTCTGGTTTTGGCTGAGGAAATATTGGTATGCAGTGACCTTTTAATGCAGCTCCTTATGTTGTGGTAACCCCCAACCATAAAACTATTTTTGTTGCTACTTTATAACTGTAATTTGCTACTGTTGTGAATTGTAATGCAAATATTAAATAGAGGTTTGCCAAAGAGGTCATGACCCACAGGTTGCGAACCCTGTATTAAGGGTTCTTGCTGATGGAGAACAAGTGGACAGAAGATGGATAATTAGTGATGTCTAGGTATATTTGGGATTGCCAGGTGAAAGGTCAACTTGATCAGACTTAAGTCAGACACAAATTGGGCATCATAGATTCGGGGTGGAAATTTTCCATATTGGTGTGGATGATATGAAAGTACAAGGTCTTTGAAAACAATAATTCTAAATTGTCAGCTGTTAAAGCATGGCAGCATTTGTATTTAGTAAGTTTAGTTAATAAACTCCCCATCTTCAGAGTTCCACTTAAGCCAGGACAAACTGGCTTTCGCTCTGGCAGTTAGCTAACATAAGCATGATGCATTTCTAAGACTGTGCAATAAAACTCCCCCAGGGAAAAAAATAATTCTACATTACTCAATTCGTCAGGGCTACAGATGAATGTAAATATTAATAGATTGTGGAATAGGAGCAAAAGGACGTCCTGGGCTAGGGGACAGGGACAGAAAGAACAGTGATTGGGGTCAGTGGATCCAGCATGTTTAGGCCACATTTTCTTTGGCAAGTCACCTAGGTTCCGTGACTGAAGACTGAAGTATACATTTTTCTAGGATTCTACATATAGGTTGGACATCTATGATTTCTGTAGAATTTTACAAGTTGCCACACAACCTGTAATTCAAAATATAGTGCCAGTGATTGCAATCACAAAAACATTAGCTCCATTTCAGCTCCATGTTGTTTTATGGTGCAGCTGTTTAAGAGGCCAGCAGTGAGGGAGTTGGTCTAAACCAGACAGGAAAGGTGTCTCTGTAGAACTTATATGCAAATAAACTTATTAGCTTTTAACAAAAGTCAGAAGCTTTGCGACCAAGATGAATTCCATAAAACAGAAATCACTTTCAAAATTAGATGTGTCTACCTACAGGACACAAACTCTCTGTGATGCCTTCAAATCAAATTATAAATCTGATTTGAAGAAAACACCTTGAGATTCTTAAAAACAAAAGTTTTCTCTGATCCATGGTGAGTCTGGTCAGGCTCACAGACACTTACCATGCTGGAGGCATGAACAAGATCGTCCATTTGGGAGGAAAGGTTGAAGAACTGAGCAAGCAAACAAATGAGCAAGGGAGTGGGGGTGAGGAAGTGAGGGAGGGTGAGAGAACTCACCCAGTTTCTGCTGTTCTTCACTGGTCTTTAAAGATTTTGACTGAAGAATTATGGGGACCTGTCCTATGGGTGGTTTGATCTAAACCATTCCTAAGAACTTTTTTTTTTTTTTTAAATAGAAGGTGGCTCCATTCAGTAACACTTATTTTTGTCATCCATGTTTCCAAAAATATTTGAAATAGTTTTTAAAATACTTGTTGCATTTTTGGACAGCTTCATATTGTTTTTTTAGTTTAGGGTGGTCATCCTAAGGATTGGGGTAAATCAGTTGACCTTCCAGGGTCCCACACCCCAGCAGATACCCTCTCATTTCCAACACCTCATGGCTATACTCTGTAGGGAGCATCACCCACAGCTGTTGACCAGATCCCAGACCTTTGCTTCTTCTGCTAGAGTAAATATGAAGGAAATTAGCTGACCAGATAACAACATGGTTCTGCCTACATCATGGGTACTGCAGATGAAACGCCTTTTCTGTGCTCAATGAAATAGATCTATTCATCAAAAAGTGATCCTTGAGTTTCTAAGACGGGAGCAGCCAGCCAGGAGGCACAAGCCCCATGAGTCACAGGGGAGTTGCAGGGTGGCAGAGACAGGATACTCTCAGCTTCCAAAATCAAGAGATGGCGAAAGGCAAACACAAGAATCCTATCAACAGAAATCAAGACTACTTGGCTTCATCAGAACATAGTACTCCCACTGCAGCAAGTCCTGGATATCCCAAAACATTGGAAAAGCAAGAATTGGATATAAAATCTTATCTCTTAATGCTGATAGAGGAACTTAAGAAGGACATGAATAACTCCCTTAAAGAAATACAGGAGAATACAGGTAAAGAGGTGCAAGCCCTTAAAGAGGAAACAAAAAAATCCCATAAAGAATTATAGGAGATCACAAGTAAACAAGTAGAAGCATTTAAAGAGCAAACTCACAAATCCCTTAAGGAATTGCAAAAAACACAAACAAATGGGTGAAAGAATTGAGTAAAACCATCCAGGACCTAAAAATGGAAGTCGAAACAATAAAGAAATTACAAAAAGAGACAACTCTGGAGTTAGAAATCTTAGGAAAGAAGTCAGGAAACATAGATGCAAGCATCACTAACAGAATACAAGAGATAGAAGAGAGAATCTCAGGGGCAGAAGATAACATAGACAAATTGAGAGAACAGTCAAAGAAAATGCAAAAAGCAAAAAGACCAAAACATCCAGGAAATCCAGGGCACAATGAGAAGACCAAATCTAAGGATAATAGGTATAGAAGAGA
>NW_022196905.1:19417514-19423379 GCF_008632895.1 Mastomys coucha
GAGGGGAAACTGGGAAAGGAGAAATTTACATGTAAATAAAGAAAATATCTAATAAAAAAAAGTGATCCTTGATTTAAGGAGTGTTTGTTTGCTTTGATTGAGTAACCGCTTTGGTAAAGTACTATACTTGAAGTAGTCTGGGCAGTAGTCTGAAAGGATCATGGCTCTCTGGGCTCATTACTGAAATACCCTTTGATCTTTTGAAGGAGAATGTTACCTACGTAGTCCAGCAAGGAGCAGCACTCCTCTTTTCTCTCTAGAGTCTTGGCCCTGATATCTCTCATCTGTAGCCTGAGTGTTGTACAGGTCTAAAATCATCAGGAACAGCCCTAATAATAGAGGTGCAACTGTAACTGGATGTGGACTTTGATGAGTGTGGGTTGATATTGGAAATCACCCTGGAGTAGGCTTCTTACTGCTTATAGTAAGCAAGAAATTTAAAAGGAAGAGACAATGATTAATGCTGGGAGACAACTGGCATTAAGTGTGGGAGCATGAGGAACATGGTTCTTTTCTGCATAGTCACACTAGCTCTCCCCAAACTGGCTCTACTCTAGTCCACCACAAGATGGCCTTAGTCACACAGCCATATTTGTATTGTACAGTTTTACTTTATTTCAAAGTGCTTGCAGATATAAATCACTAACATTGAGTTTGCATAAATGATTACATCATCTCCCATGTTTATTGTCAGTAATGTTAATGTGTACATATATACACTATTCCAGATCAGAATGTTCTTAAACTCATTAATGTCCAATGGTGAGGGGGGCACATTTTGTAGAAGCAAATAAGGATATGTGTTCACTGTAATGTCCCTGAGTAGTTTTCTTCAATAGTGCTTTCCTGGTTTTGTTCTCAAACATATATCAATGTTACATCTTCCCTTGACTTCCTTAACTAAACTGAACATACCCAACAACAAATGTCTAAGTAAAAAGAACCAGCCATAGTTGTTCACACCTATAATCTCAATACCTGGGATGATAAAGCTGGAAGATCATGTATGAGACTTGGCTACACAGTAAGTTCCAAGCCAGTCTGTTGTATAGAGATCCTGAATTTAAACAAACAAAAAG
This sequence comes from Mastomys coucha, assembly GCF_008632895.1. NCBI lineage: Eukaryota > Metazoa > Chordata > Mammalia > Rodentia > Muridae > Mastomys > Mastomys coucha. The sequence goes on from NW_022196905.1 coordinate 19,418,594, forward strand.
AAACCCAAAACCAAAACAAACACCACTAAGATAAATAATATAGCCAAAATTTATTTAACTATGTTGAAGTAGATAAATATACATTCAGGGCTTTTAAAAGTTCCTCTGTGTTATCTTTCATTCTGATGAGATGGAATTTCAGGAGCCACTTCTTCATTCATATACATGCTTTCAAATTTAGTATGTATGTGTCAGATGCTCATGTAATCCTAATAATATCACTTACAAGAATTGAATTTAGAATAGTCTCTAAGAGCTTCTTAGTTTTAATCCCATCACTTAAGAAGCTGTTGCAGGAGGATTGATAAGAGTTCCAAGCCAGCTAGGGCTATAGAGCAAGACATTATCTCACAAACATAAAAAGAAAATCTACAACAGTGATAGTGGCTTAGTTTATTCCACATATAATGTGAAAAATATATTTTCAATTTGAGGAAGAATGTATGTTTGTGTGTGTGTGTGTGTGTGTGTGTGTGTGTGTGTGTGTTGCTTGCATATATGTCTATGCAGTGCCTGAGGAGGCCAGGAGAGAGCGACCGACCCCCTGGAACTGCAGTTCCAAAGGGTACTAGCTGCTGTGTGCTAGGAACCAAACTCAGCTATTCTTAATGCGTGAGCTATTTCTCCAGCCCCATGAGTAATGTTTTTGTCACATGAACAGACTCCTCACTCAGAAACAGAGGTTGCTATGGTTTAAATGTTTCTATCAAAGCCCATGCTGAATTTAAACCTCACTGTAAGATCTTAAGAAGATGAAACTTGATTTGACTATAGATTGAAAGTGGGATGTTTAGTAATTAGTCACTGACTGGGACTTTCTTTTTAATGAAATGGCCTGTATCAACTTGGAACTCTGAAGAGAATCTCCACCTACAGAACAGACCTCACCCTATTTGTGCATTCACGCTTGACCTTCTGCACCACACCTCTATAACAATCAGCTGAGTAAACTTTTCTTTTCTTCCAGTTACAGCCACAATTATTCAGTTATAGGCACAGAATGCAGATGAAGAAGAAAATAGTTTCTCACAAAACAGAGCTCTATGAAAATGTCTGTGAAAACTCTCATACATTATAAGAAATATTAGGCAAGGATTTTTAATAGGATGAGAAAGCAGAAGAAAAGGAAGTGCTCCATGAGCCACCTTCAGAGGTGTCACCTAGGCCACCTCTAGAGATGTCACCTAGGGCCTTTGCCCCTGTGTGTGGAAAGAAAAGGCTCCACCCATAGGAATGCAGACATTTTTGTACAGTTTCTTACAAGTTTACAAAACACACTATAATGTTAGAGTTTAGAAGCATAAGATTTCAAAAAACTCTGTTCAGATGCAAATATGTGAGAATTATGTATCAGCCTAACAAACACTGGATATCTAACTTAAATTCTACCAACTCATTTAATTCTCAATCTCTCTCTCTCTCTCTCTCTCTCTCTCTCTCTCTCTCTCTCTCTCTCTCTCTCTTTCTCTCTCTCTCTGAAAAATTCTGTTCTCTTGACTATGGAACCTTGAGCTGAAAATCTAGCTCCATCCCTTGCCTGGTCCTCTTATATTACAAAACACAAATCCAATAATGCTCTTTGTGCAAATGGTACTTTTCATAACATAGCCAAATTCATCTCTAAGGGTAGAAGACTGTCATCCACTTTCTGCTATTGGTTTCTTGTCTTGGAGCAGAAAACCTGCTCTGGAACCCTCCTGGGTCAGAACAAATGGATTCCCATGTATTTGTCATGCAAACACCATTCTTGCCCACATCTAAATAAGACAAAGCATTTCAACATTTGTCTTCAGAATAAAGGCCAATCAAGAAGAATGAGTTCCTCCGAGACCTCCTTCTAGATAATTTCTCTGTGTGCTTTGCACACCTACATGCTTTTGCATGCAGACCAGCTGTTGTACTGAGCAGTTTGCTCTGAGAGGCAGACATACTGTAACTATAAGCCTATGGGCTAGAGAGAATATTGAAAGAAAGCAAAAAAGGTATAAGGTAGGCTTGACTGCTTATGAACCTGAAGTACATACAAGTAGAACTTTGGAAGAAATTTTCTGAATGCCTCATCCATACAAATGAACAGCAAAGCAGTGACTAAGCAGGTTTTATGCATAAGGCTCTTGGAGTTGCACTGAAGCAATTTTCTAGCAATTCAGGATCATGGAATAAAAATATCCGCACTAATGCTCTTCTGCTCACAAAATAAAGGAAAGCAGAGGAGCTTCCAAACATTTACCCATTTGGAAATCTAACACATTTTGTTTTTACTAAGCACCCCCCTGCCCAAGCAGCTCCTCCATGCAACTGGTCTGTAAATTCTTTTATGCAAGTGGATACATCAAAGGCAGTTACTGATCAACTATGATGAGCTGTACAAAGAAGATAGCACATGGCAGTTGCAACACTGAAACTGTCATTAAAAACGAGTATTGGTATACTACAGTTAGTACTGGAAATGCCACCATGTATCCCAAGTCCCATGTACCTCTAGATTTTGACCATCATTTTCATAGTTTACAAATAACATCCATAGAAACATTTGTTCATCTGTAAGCCATGTTTGGAAATTACCTTCTTCGATTTTTTTCTGTACTACTAACCAAAGAACAGTCACCTTGTGTGGAATGTGGCCTGCAATGTGGCAGAAAGAGAACACGCTTTTGAACAGGGAGTTGCTATCCTTGAAGGTTCATGAGATTAAAAGAACAGACACGCACAACATCCAAACCGTATGCAGGATCCTTGGGACCTCATTATAATTTTGACTTTAAACAACAAACTTCTCTGGATTTCTCTGGTTGTTCCACTTAATACAGCCAGGTTCATAAGATGTGAAACAACCCAGCCCTGTGTTTTACCATTTGGAGAAGCTGTCCTACCATTCTGCTGCTTGTGGTTGGTGGTAAGAAACAAGTAGCATCAACTTAAGCATTTCTTACCACCAACCACAAGCAGCATCATGCCCTTGTCTTGGCCTCCCAGCACCTCAGTAAATTCCCCCACTGCTGTACTGATCTCAGAAAAAGACCAAAGCACCCTGTACCACTGCCCCCATCCTGCCTGAGGAATCTTCATCTTTCTCCTTTCCTCTACATGGCCTATCATCCTACATTAAGAGTCAGACCCTATGGGCTAAAATATACATCAAAAGAACATAACTCAGATGCTCATTGCAAAAATATAAGTGATATAAAACACTAAGACAATATGCCCACCCCCAATCTATAACTCTATAGAAATGGCCTATAAAGAAAACAATTTAGATAAAACTCATGACACAGACTTCCAAAGAAAAGATATAAATATGTTGAGTGAGTTCACATCATTCAAAGAGAACACAAATACCTGAGTGAACTTCAAGACGACAGGGATAATGTAATCACATTCCAAGGAGTGAATGATGGAGAACAATTCAGGATATTAAAAAACTTAAATTCCATATATAGAGAGAAACACTGAAGAAAACTCAAATGAAAACTGAAATGAAACTGGAAAAATTTTATTAGCTAAATAAATATCTCAATGGCAAGCCTCAGTAACAGAATAGATCAGGTGGAAGGCAAAGTGTCAGAGCTTGAAGTTAGGATAGAATAGTTAGATAATTCAACCAAAGGAAATAATAAATTGAAATCAAGACATGAATGGAACATAAAGGATCTTTGGGGCACTATGTAGAGAACAAATGTATGAATTATAGACAAAGGAGGAGGAGACTCTAGAAGTCTAGATCAAAGTCACAGAAATTATCATCAATAAAGTCACAGAAGAAAAAGTCCTAACTCTAGGGAGAGGGAAGCTAATCAAAGTTAACAAGACTTACAGAAAGACAATTAGACAGGGTCAGAAAACTCACACACATTTATAGTTTAAATACCAATAAGAATAAAAGAGGGTATTGAAGGCCAAGTGACGCACAAAGGCAGAATAACAACAGACTTTTTGTTAGAAATTTAAAGCCAGAAGGGCTTAGAAAGATGGATTTGTGGCAGTTTGAATAGGAACCCCCCCCCATAAGATACTGTATTTGAATGCTTACTAGAGAAAGATTTGGAGGTGTGGCCTTGTTGGAAGTGTTTCACTGGGGGTGGGCTTTGAAGTTTCAAAAGCCTAAGCCAGTCTCAGTTCTGGTTGCCTGTGGATCAGGATGTAGAAATCTCAGCTACCTCTCCAGCACCATGTCTGCCTGAAAGTTGCCATGCCTCCTGCCATGATGATACTGGACTAAACCTCAGACTCTGTAAGCAAGCTCCAATTAAAGCTTTTCTTCTTCTTCTTCTTTTTAAATTAAGAGTTGCCGTTGTCATGGTGTCTTGTCAGAGCTATAGAACAGTGACTATACAATTCTCAACACAGCCTATTACACCCAGTAAAACTTTCTTTTGCAAGCAAATGAGAAATAAAAGCTTTTCACAAATAAACCAATAGAGTTTATAACAGCTAAAACAATTCCATAAAGGCTGCTAGAAAGAATACTTCACACTGAAGTTAATCATACTGAAGTTAAGAACTAAAGGAGACATGATGGGTGATAAACAATACTAGAACAATTAAACCTAAGAGGAATATACATATATATATATGTATATATATTATATAATATATAATAGGTAATATATAACATATTAAAAATTGTAGAAGCAAACTCATCTTTTAATAATAGGTCTCAAATTCCCAATTAAAATGATCAGAATAGATAAGAAAATGAGATCCCTTTTTCTTCTGCCTCAAGAAATAAATCTCACCAACAGAAATAGATACCACTTTAGGAGAAAACAGATGTGAAAGGCACAAT
>NW_022196905.1:19423389-19439821 GCF_008632895.1 Mastomys coucha
ATATATATATATATATATGTATGAAAAAACTGGCAGAAATCTTCTAATATCTGACAAAGCAGACTTCTAACTAAAACTAATCAGAATGATGAAGGCTACTTCATAAATTTTAAGAAAACAATCCATGGAGAGAATATTAAAATCCTAAATACATATGCAGCAAACATAGGTACATTCAATATTACAAAACAGATACCTATAGATCAAATGCACAGAGAAACTCTTGCAAAGTTTTAATAGGTTACCAAAACCTGACAGTCATCAATAGACAGCTCATTTGGGTACAAAATAAACAGGGGAACATTGGAGTTAAAAATGACATTTTTAAAGTAACTAACAATAGAGTATTTGACCCAAATCCCAGAGAATACACTTTTCCCCCTCAGAAGTCTATGGAACTTTCTCCAAAATACAAAGTAGGTCTTAACAAATATAAGAAAATTGAAATCACACCCTGTATTCTAGCTGATAACATTGCATAAAGTAAGATATCAAAATAATAGAAAGTGTAAAATGTATTAAAACTCACGGAGATTAAACAACACACATTGAATGATGAATGGGCCATGAAAGAAATCAAGAAGGAAATAAGAAGTTCCAAGAGCTGACTGAAAAGAAGGCTAGAGTCTATGGCATGCAACAAAGGCAACACTAATAGGCAAAATGCACCTTCATCAAAATCAGAGTCAACTACAGAAATAACTTATTGATGCATCATACAGTTTGGAGTTAAAAAAGGAAGGAAGGAAGGAAGGAAGGAAGGAAGGGAGGGAGGGAGGAAGGGAGGGAGGGAGGAAGGGAGGAAGGGAGAGAGGTAAGAAGGGGAAAAAAGACAAACCCAAAGGTGTTAGTCAAGAAATAATGATTAAGATTGGCATAGAAATGATGCTAGAAAGTTTTAAAAGGTAAAATTAACTGAAGTGAAAAAACAAACTATTTAAAAAATAACAAGGTTTTCTTTGGCTTGAGCTTATCCAGTCTTGTGCATGTTGTCATACCCTCTGTAAGTTAACATGTGTGGCTACCCTGTTATGTCCAAAAGAAAAAGTTTCCTGGTAGTCATCCACTGCCTCTTGCTCTTACAATCATTCTGCTTCCACTTATGATTCTTGAGCCTTGGGAGGAGGGATGTGATATAGATGTCCCTTTTGGAGCTGAGTAACAGTCTTTTATTTCCTTCACCTTGACCAGTTGTGGCTATCTGTATTAATCACTATCTACTCCTAAAAGACATCTCTCTGATGAGAGTTAAAAGATGCACTAATTCATGGGTATAACCATAAGTCATCAAAAGTCAGTTTGATAATATATCTATAGATTAGTAGTAGATTATCATCTGAGTCTATGACCTGTCTGGCCACAGGGTCTTGCTCCTGATAATGTGGTATGGGTTCCATGGTAGTCTTGCTCCTGATAATGTGGTATGGGTTCTATGGTAGGGGGTAGGCTTTAAAATCACAAAGTGTTTGGTAATCCTATGACTTTTTCTAGCTATTGACTATATTTTTCCAGAGTCATTCCTATTATAGCTCTCAGAGTTCACACATTGGTGAGACCAATGATTACTTTTTGCCTCTGATCATGCACACAGCACAATCCAGCATTATGAAATCCAATTATCAGGAATGGAGCTTCCAGGTTGGTACTACCTTGACTTCTTCAAATTCTATAGTCCCAGTATGTAGGTCAGGAACAGGGTCTTGCCATCAAGTTCTAGACAATAGCCAAGAGCAAGAACAATAGAGTACAATGTTTGAGGGTCTATGGAACCTCACTGGCCAACAACTCTGAAAAAGGTAATTTATATCTGGTACTTTGATTTCAATTTGTTAGCTTGTGGTATCTAGCAGGGGTACTATCATACAATTATAGGATACCTTCACTTTCATTTTTTTTTATATGTATGTGTAAATGTATACCATGTATTTTAGAAGACTTCTACAGCAGTAGGCTTCTGCATGGTATTTTCAAAGGTCGTCAATGTTAATTATCTCTCCCTACAATTCCTCCTCTACTCTGCCCTCCAATCCTCAATCCCACTTAACTCTTTTAGGTGAGAATAAGCTCATTTCCCCAGATGACTAGCTATTGCTAATGAGAGCTTCTGGGAGAAGGAGAATCAGTTTCCTTTGAGAGTGTGGCTTATAATAGGCTGACCACACAACAGTGGCTAGCCCCACGTTGAAGAGTATACAGGAGGTAAATCTGAATTTGATGTTTTATATTTTTGTTTTATGGAGAACACAAAGTTTAAAGGGTATGGAAAAAGGAGGAATGTGGGGAAAGGTATGAGAGGGAACCTAGGAGGAGGTGGGAAAGGGAATGAGTATGACCAAGCAACATTGTGTAAAATGTTCAACTGTTAATAAAAATATCTTTAAGGAAATAAATGAACAAGATTGAAACCCCTTATCCAAATTAACCAAAACAAAGAGAAGACCCAATACAATAAAATTAGAAATGAAAGGGGAAACATTACTACAGATACAATGAAATTCAGAAAATCATAGGGACCATTTTGATTGTGAAGATCAATGTGCAGATGGGTGGTGCCTGTTGATTCTCTGCCTGCTTGCAGACCAGTATCTCTCTATATCGGAGAAAGAAAATACACCTAAGTGCGTGTTTCTTTTCCTCTAAGCTCCTTGTTGTGTCAAGCTAGGGTCTCACCTTCATTGCTTCATCACTTTCTCTTAAAACTTTTGTCCAAATCCTGTAACTTGAGATTAAAGCTTTAACACACAAACTTTGGAGAAGAAACAATTCAATCCATTAACTCTGAATGGAGTGGCACTCTGGACAATTTACATATCATCTCTAAAGTTTTGGGTTTTTTTTCCTCATTTGTGAAATGTGCACTATATTTCACAGTCTCTGTGGACCTTAAGTATGTTAAAAGTTCCTAGAAAATCCAAATAAAATGTAGAACTTTTAAAATAAATTTTAAGTGTTACTACAGCCATTGAAATTTTACAAAGAATTTTTTTTTTCTTTAAGAAGCCATTTGTACATTGCTGTGCTCCACCACAAGAGCAATAGGAACTTTGCTACTCATACAATATTTGAACAGGACATCCTGAAGCCTGGGCATCCAACAGATGGGTAGCGCCCCCTTCTGTTGGCTGCTAGCAGAATCACTTATGGCTGTGTGCATCCCCAGAACCAAGTCCTTGGTTCTCTCTCTGGCCAGACCTGAAGACACTGATTTGCCCACATCTCAGTCTCAAAGATCTCCAATCAGCATCTCCATGCCCCTTTTAAAAGGCCAGCTAGTTATTCCTAAGGCAGTAAAAATGAGCACTAATATGATGAGATTAAATCATTAAAAAAAGAGGTGATCAACACATAAATCTTTCACACAATTCAAGAACCCTGGTCAAGGAAAACTTCCCATTCTTGCTGTGTTTTGCCTTTTATGGTGATGCATATCGTGTATTTGCTTTTCACAAATTATGCCCCTATGCACTGCCTCAAGGTTCTTATCACAAGGCTAGCATATTTATAATAGATATGGAAGGCAACCTTCAGAATGTTCGGCTGAGGTGGGTTCTATAAACAGATTAAGCCAGGTCAGTAGAGACTTCCATATCTTGACTGGGGAGTTATGGCTTTCCTTCAAATTATTTTCACTAAGCTTGTGGCATTATCACAGCAGTATTCATGGGGGAGATACACAGGCTGAGTTTTAAACTTTATTCTTTTATTGTAAATTTGGAAAATGCTTTTGATTATACTGTATCATAGAGAGTAGTGGAAAAAAAATCCATTCAGACTTCACAGTAACATTCTTCCGTGAGACACTTGCTTTTATTTTTATTATCAGGGTGAAGAGTTATTGGGTGGATTACATTTCTACTTCCTTGTGTGTAATAAAATTAAAAATTAAATTTGTATGTCATCTCTAGTAAGATGTTGGAAGGCATTTGGGGTCATTGTCTTGGTAGGATTTGTCTTTTTCGTATCCCTTTTAAATTGCCTCACTGTTCAAGATGTTAAATCCCTCTGTGTCCTGTATTTTGTGTCAACCTGCCAAGTTCTTGCTGAGACAAAAAGGGCTTCGACGAATAAAGCTGCTTTTCCCATGTAACTCCCAGTTTTGATCACTAAACTATCATGTCAGTGCAAGTGATTTCTGTGCCACTAGGCCATGACTAAACCCCAGAGCTGACTAGGGGTTCTGAAGCCTTGTCCAAAGGCTCTCTACTATCTCATCTATGCTTCAGAGACCCAGTGTGAAACCTGGAGCTACAGATTTGCTAATTAAAACTTACTCAAAGTCCTTCATATGACTTCTGACATCCACCCTCTTGCCTTAAACAGTGAGCATATAAATCAGGAAGTATTTGCTTTGGTTTCGTTGAGGTTAGCAATATTTATTAATATATTCATGTTGCAAACAATAACACAATTTTCAGCTATTATTCTAAGCATGTCTAAATTTAATGAAGTTTCATTACTCAGGCCAGTATACAAAACATTTGCATGGTTCATTGAATCCCAAAGAGTGCAGATTAGTTATTGGTTATCATAGTTATTGGTTATTACAGTCACAGTTCTTAATTTAAGTTGTCTATATCTCTATGGAATATGCTTAATAAAATACTTGAAAGTAACTGACTTATATTTGTTAAGAGTCTCAATTCACTTCAATAGTTGTCATGTATTATTTTCTGTGAGGCCAATTTTTAATATCATACAAATTAAATAACATAGACTTCAAAGGCTAAAAATATAAGAATGTGGCAACTGTGGACTTTAGAAGTTTGTGGTACAGATACTTTCATCATTGTTGATATCTCCTACAAGGTCAGGACAAAGATGGAGGGAACCTGATCTCACAGACTCACTGCGAGAAGCCCCTCTGCAAACATGTGCATAGGTGTGCCTATGATGGAACAGCAGCTTGTTTTTGTGTGTGTGTGTATAAAATATTTTTAAAGTTTTTGCCAGTTCTCTTATAAATCCTGGACTTATCAATGTATATCTTATAGATGTAATCTGAATAAGGGCATAGATAAAATCTTGCAAAATTATTGATTAGATATATCAACCTATACATTTCATCCTCATTTTAATATAAAAATGATTGTCTTGGAAATATAATTATTTGCCTACAATATTCTTCCTAAATTAAACCTGCTGGCTTGGTAACCTATCAAAGTAAAAATAATAGTGAACAGCCCAGGCATCTGTTGAAACACAGCATGAAAAGTATTTCCCTGTTATTTTCCCCTACCTTCTGTTTATTATCCATTCTAAGTGTGGTTCAACACTTGGCAGATAAGCACAGAGGTGTATTTTCTTCTGAAGCCAAAGCCATACATAAATTCTTTGTTTCATTTCTCTACATTCAATATTATTTTCTCATAACATAGACAGGTCTTTTAGACCCAAGAGCCTGGACTGTTATGGGGTTCTGGCAAGATCACAACTCTCATCCTTTATGCCTCTGTCTACTCTAAACTTCTAAGGTCTCTGTGGCATTGACCACTGGTTGTGACTAAAACACACTTTTCTCTTTCTTTCTAGCACATGAAGGAATCTTGCTTATATCTGTTTTTCAAAATAAGCTATCGCTGTCAAGAATTTTCAAAATACACCTACTTGAAATTATTTATTTATGGTAAGAGAGTGTCATGAATTTTAGCTCTGTCAGCAATGTGGTTTGTAACCTACTTCCTATGGCTACTTTAGCATATAGTTCAGACACTGACCCTTTCTAGATCTAACAAATGTATCCAATACTTGACTCACTCATTAACTTGTCACCTGAGTATACACTTTTAATCCTATTCTTATACCTCTATATCTCGTTTATACTATGGTTCTTTAAAATTAATTATGAAACCTCTCCACCCAGATTCATTCTCCATACACCATTCGATTACCACATAGTCTCTCGGGAATGAATTAGCCACAGGGAATAATGAATAGAGGACAAAGAAACACACCAATGAATTGCATCAAGTCAACCTTGAAGTTTGCCCCAAGGCCCACATAACCTACACAATGTTGTGCAGCTAATCAGAACAGCCATGCTCACAGGTCAGAGAATACTGTTTTGAAAATTAGGCTATTTTGGAAAATTGTAGGCTTCCCTCATTACTGAATCCGATTAGCCTAGAATCTATTAGAATCTTCATTAGGTTCAAACAATACTGTCCTCATAGTACAAGGTCAACTCTACAGCTATGATGTTCTGAAAGGTACCTCCAGATTGCCAGATCACATCTTTGAATTCCAGACTCTACTCTATCATTGGAAAGGTGACTTGGTTCTGAAGGAGGTTTACCAAGCTTAATGCATATGACTGAACTCCAGTTCTCTTTCTATTCCATCTTGTTATGTACACCTTTTGTCCTTGACAACACACAATATCACTCTGTTCATCTAGTTGCTCAGATGAAATTGACTACAGTTAAGCTGGATTCTTCTCTTTTGGCATGATGTAAATCATGTTAAGTGTGGTACTTGTCATAGCCTTTGAAATCTTGCCTTTACTCCCCTCATCTTGACTACTACACACTAACAAACCAAGATATTCACCACCTTCAGCTGTGGTCCCTTGAGGGTAGTGTCAGTATGCAGTAGCCCAAGTGTTTAGTGGAGTTCCTAGGTATCCTTGACACATGGCTAAGGAACACTCAATAACACCTGAACTCATGGTCAAGAATCCAATAAAGACTGAGAAAGTATTAAGTAGGTGTGATAGGAAACACCCTGAATCCAAACCCTGGAGATGCAAAGGTAGGAGAGTCTCAAATTTAAGGCCACCCTGCATTATATGAGACTTACTTAAAATACCAAATAGTGGGAGTTGGAGAGATAGCTCAGAAGTTAAAAATAGAAACTGATAAAGTCTTGGCAATGATATATTTTGCTTTAATCCTATTTAAATAACTAAAGGGGCACTTCTGGATCAAGGTGTTTCACCAGGCCCCAGAAAACCAGATCAAACCAGAATAGAGTCCCAAATCCAAGTATGAGTTCATCAAACTGAACCTTAGAATAAGCCAGTTTTTAAAAAAAAGTCAGTAACTGTAATCAAACTTCATGCAGTCCCATGTGTTTTAACTATAAAACCAGAGTGATCTTGAAATCTTCAACCACTCATACTGTTCCTGATTCCTTTGCTATGTTGACTTCTGTACACCAAACCTCTCAGTTCATGCATGAAAAGATCATTCTCTTCTATGAAATAAAGTGCTGCCTATTCTAGAATCATGAGTAAAAGCAACTAGATGCCTCACTAACGTGTTATCCTCATAGTATTTTGTGTACCTGAAAGCAAATTTATGTAAAGAACCATTCCTCCCCATATAGGTTGGGTAAGACTCATAATAATCCCCTTGTTCACCTAAGATAAGGCCAGAGACAGACTTACAAATGATGCTCTTTTGTTTCTCATAAAAAACTACATGAGCTTCCTTTTCTCCCGTGATCCTCCTCTCTCTGCAGTGCTGAGCTTTCATCCACTTGAGGACAAACGGCCTCAGGTAAAACATCCTTGGTTTAACCAGTGAGGCAGCACCGCCATCCTGCTTCTCATGCCCAGTTCTTCCTATCCTTACCTACTTCTTTGTCTAATTTCTGGACCTTAGCTCTTTTGTTAAGGACACAATCCTCCCTCAGACGAACCAGTCTCCTTCCTGGACTGTATCAAGCTATTTTCCCTACTGCAACCGCACATTCCCATGACAGCAATAGCCACCTCCCCCAATGAGAAAGTCCCTTTCTTGCTTGCAGTAATATTTTAAAATACTCCTCCCTAAACCTTATTTCTTTATTTGACAGTTATCAGCTTCTTTCTTATTTTATTTTTATTTTACGTGTGTGAATATTTTGCCTACATGTATATTTGTGTGCCTCATGGATGCGGTATGTATAGAGGTCAGAAAAGGAGACGCTCCTTTGGTACTGGATTTGCAGATGATTGTCAGCTGCAGTGTGGGTGCTGGGAATTGAACCCAGATCCTCTGGAAGAGTGGTCAGTGTTCCTTACTTACTGAACAATCTCTACTTCCCAGTAGTCATCTTACTGACAGAATAAACTTTTGGATTTCACTGCCAAATTTGGGTTGTCTTTTCACTGTAGCTGAAGTGAAACCAGTGAACCTCTGCCCTCCTACCTCAGAGAGCTAGAGATTACCTACTTCACAGTGTCCATTCTGGTGGCCAATAGTGTTCATTGTCAGGAGTTTCTTTTCACATGGATGTAAAATCTGCCAAGTGTATATGCTACCCACAAGGCCCTAAAGTTGTACAGAATAAATAAGAGTGTTCTAATCTTATGAGATAAGTATAAGTATCAGCCACTAGGCAAGACAGGCACTTTTATATCAGAACCATATTTTAACATTTTAGTGCTTATCTAGTGTCTTTCCATTTATTTTCTTTTGGTGACACAGTGAGCATGCTCAGATGCATTCTTGTCCACTATTTTAGCCTTTTAAACATATGCTTGGCTTTCAGCTGAGCATACACAAATTGTCTTTCTTTAATAAATTATGACTTCAAACTGAGAATGCTCAGGAATGTGCCCACCTTTAGAGTACTTTCCTAAATGCATATGTATAGCCTTCTGGAATGAAGTTCCCATGAGTGCACGCTTAGTTGGAGGAGGGAGCTGACTTGGACATAACTTCTCTGCTCATCCCCCCATCCCTATAACCAATCTCTCCTCTTTCAGGCCTTGGCTGTGGTTATTTGGGTTGTACACTCACCAGGCTATGAGCTCATTGTGTTCAATTATGCCATCAGTCCTTAGCATCTGTGGGGCTTTGGTTCCAGGACTCCCTGAAGACTAGAACCTATGGATGCTCAACTCCCTCAAATAAAATGTTACATTGCTTCCATATCACTTATATATTTACTCTTATGTATTTTAAATCAAGGGAATTAGTTGGTAATGTTTCAGTATTAATAAATAGTTGTTGAGTGCAGTTGCAAACTCTGGAGGCTTACATTTTTAGCCACAAAACTGGAACCCCTCAAAGACAAAGAGACAGTTACTATAGTCAATTTTCATAGCATTTCATCCCTGATGTCTCAGTGTTTCTTCTCTACATTAAATACTTATATTCTGATTAAATAATTATGCTAATAAATAGGACATCTTTCATAGTTTCCCAAAGCCCTGGTGTCCAGACAATACAGAAGAGGGTCTGTTTGTTACTATTGCTGAAGAAACAATTAATGCCTAGGGCAGGATTTAAAAAAAAAAGCCACAGCTACACAAGTCAGAAGGACTGATAAAAGCATTGGGAACCTGAAAAGGGAAAAGATGACCACCAGAAGTACCTCTGCAGATACAATGATGAGTGCAGGTGGCTGGATGTGGGTCTCTCAGCTCAGATACAAGCATTTAACCCCTTCATCATCCAGCCTCTTATTACCCACAGGTAAAGAATGGTCAACTCGTTACACAGGGTAGCTATGGAGAGGTCTAAAACAGAAAGCTCTCAGGAATTCAACTTTCCCAAAGTTTAACAATAGACAATGTTAACCTAGAAGAATTACTATTGGCTCCATAGACAAGAAAAACTACAAGGCAGCTAACTCACACGTTTTGACATCACATCTGGGCAATCCAACATGCAATGCCTTGAAGATTCCGAAGAAATTATATCCCACAAAGAGCTGGTGCCTCTGCTCGAGCATTCCTTGTTAGCTGCTTCTTTTTCAAACATTGTGAGGTAAAAACAAATGCTAGACCATGCTCAGAACACAACAGAAACTGCTTTCCTGTGCAGGGAAGAGCTGCAGGAGGAGTCCAGACCCCAGAGAGGAGGACTGGGATCTTAGCAATGGCTGTGGTCAGCTAGGTTGGCTGTTGTTATTTTTTTTTTCCATTTTGTTTTTCACTTCTGTCTTTGTTTGTTTGAAGTCAGAAAAGAAATGTCTCCAAAGCCAGAGAACCTGAGAGAAATCTATAAGCACAATTCCATGGCTGTAAAATTTATTACAAGCAGTCAAAGAGACCTGGGAGCAGGTTAACTAGGGAGGATGACAATTACCCACAGATCTACAAATCAACCACGATGGAGCTGTGGTTGGTACAGAAAAGGTTTCAAGGAGCTGTCACTTCAACCTTAATAAGAAGAATATGCATAACCACAGGCCCTGGTGTGATTGCCGTGTGTTCTTTCTAGCACATTTAATCAACAGCAAACTGAAGACTCAAGGAGATCTATACAGACTCAGTGCAGAAAGGATAGTCACTTCTATGAAGGCAGAGGCTCTGTGGTGAGGGTTAGAGAGGAAGGCTGTTTAGGGACGGGCCAAAAAAAAGCAATGTTTCACTGTCTTTATTGAGAAAAGTAAATGGCATAATATTTAGACCTGAGGGGAGAAGTGAGCCAGTAAGCATGCCTGTCCAGGAATACACAGCCTTTCTTGTAGGCTTCTCCAAAGAAACAGAGGCCCTTGACAAAGAATATTTGCGAAGAGGCAGGTGAGACCTGACAGCCATTGAAGACCTTAACCGAATATGATGTAGGACCATCCTGGGGCATCAGGACAGAATGACCTCCAACCTGAGGACATCAGGAGCACAGATGGTTAGCTAAGTGAATTCTTCAGAGAACTAGAAAGAGACAGCCAGATCATAAGCAAAAGAAGACTCTCAATAACTCAGGAAGCTGAATTATTACAAAATACATGCAACAACCGAAGAATGTTTGGTTCAACTCCTAAGCACCACTAAAAGAAAATTCTGGCTTGCTCCTAAAAACATCTGAAGATATATAGGAGATTTGTTATAAAATATACCACATTAACAGAAATAGGAGGTACATCAGGCTAATATATAAGGAGACAGGTCACATTGTATTGATACTCAGTAATCCCCCAGTTCCTAGGAGGATGAACATGCAACCCTCAGAACCCACACTGGGAAAGTCTAGTGTAATTAATCATAAGGCAGAAGGAGATAATGGCTGGTCAGGAGCTGTTGTAGTAGGGAAGGGACAAAAGTGACCCAACAGGCCTCAGATTGGTTCATCTGAATTTCTTCTTGTAGAGACTTTCTATTTACTAGCTGTAGGTGGACACAGAGACATTAGTGGCAGAGAGACATAGGCCCAGAGTATGAGAAACTTCTAGGGCAGATGGATGAAGAGGCATTACCCTGGGTTGGTTTGTTTGCATTTCAGAAGTATATCCAGATATGAGCTGTTTCATATGTTCTGAAATTGGATAGATAACACTGAGAGATACAGTTCGCCAAGGTTTGGCATAGAGTACCAGGACACAGAAAAAGACATGGTGAACTGAAGGCAACCAAGCAGTAACAAAGGCTAGGGCCACCTCAGCATATGCCACACCTCCAGGAACCAAGAAGCTAGGAATACTGACAATGCCAAATGGAGGAGACATGTCTGGCAATGAAGACACACACACACTTCTGCTAGGAAGGCATAGTAGTATAGATATGGGCAGGACAGATAGCTTATTAACTGCTTGCCATTAATACTGAGTTCAATTCCCGAGGACCCACATGAAAAGCTGGTTATAGGGACTGAGTGCATGTCCTTATAATTCCATCACTGGGAAAGCAGAGACAGGATAGACAATACCTGAGGCTTCCTGGCCAGCCACACTAGCTGAATCAGTGAGAATCAGATCAAAGTGAGGGGTACTGTCTCACAAAATATAGAAAAAGCAGCTAAGAAAGACACCCAAAGTTAACCTCTGGCCTCTACACATGCACAGGGCATGCTTGTCAGCACATACAAACACACCCATGCACAAGCACACAGATACAGACAGAAAGGAAGTGGCAAATGGTTTGCAAATTGGCAAATTTATATAACTTTAAACAATGCTAACTCATGTTACTACTTAGCATTTACATAGGATCAATAGAAGCCAGCATGAAAATATTCACTGAGACTTATGCATTATTGACAGGGACTGGAATGGAACTGGACATCAATCAACAGCAGGATGGATTTACAAATTGTGGTTATTTGTAAAATAGAACAAAAAAGCATTAAAGGGAAACACCCAATACAAACAACAGGGATGAAGCTCAACAACGTTATATCAGATGAAAACAGACACAACTTTGAGGGGGTTCCATTTTTTTTTCAGACAGGGTTTCTCTGTATAGTCCTGGCTGTCCTGGAACTCACTCTGTAAACCAGGCTGGCCTCGAACTCAGAAATCTGCCTGCCTCTGCCTCCCAAGTGCTGGGATTAAAGGCGTGTACCACCACTGCCCAGCTGAGGGGATTCCATTTAAATGATATCTAAAAGCAAGAAAAATAACCTATGGGGATGAAAATCAAAAGTGGGTTCCTTTGACAGGTATAGTTGAATACAAATTGAGTTCAATCTTCAATTAAATAAGACGCAGTTCTTACACTAGCCTGTTTCTTTAATATACATTTTTTTTTTTTTTTTTTTTAGAATACCCAGGTTATACCCAGGAGAGTACTTTGGGGATGATGGCTTGGTCAGGTAGCTGTATGTAATAATCAAAACTTATACCAGGGGCTAGAAAGATGGCTCAGTGGTTAAAAACATCTGTTGCTCTTGCAGAGGACATGGGTTCAGTTACCAGAACCTACATGGTGGGTCACAGCATTTGTAACTTTCATTTCAGAGGATCTGGCGCCTCCATGAACACTGCACTCACATGGTGCCTGAATATACATGCCAGGCAAAATACTCATACACATAAAACAAAATAAAGTCTCAAAAAATAATACATGATTGATTAAAATATGTCTGGATTATTTCGTGAGACCCATGCATCAAAAACAAAAGTTTAATCAAAATATAGGAAAAAAAACTTTGCTTTAAAAAATGTATATTGAAGAAACAGGCTGGTATAAGAACTACATCTTATTTAATTGAGGATCGAACTCAATTAAGATGCTTTGATGCTTGAGATTCTAGTTCGATCTCTAGTGCCAATATATAAAGAAGTAATGGGATGGA
The DNA here is from genome assembly GCF_008632895.1 of Mastomys coucha. Taxonomy (NCBI): domain Eukaryota; kingdom Metazoa; phylum Chordata; class Mammalia; order Rodentia; family Muridae; genus Mastomys; species Mastomys coucha. Next base: position 19,436,334 of record NW_022196905.1, read on the forward strand.
TCTTCAAAGGAGGCTGTCCCAATGCCCTGGCTGCAAAAGTTACCCAGAAAAGAGCCCTGAAGCAAATGAGCATTACAGAGAAGGTTCAGAATCACTCTGTATAAATCAAACTTTGTACACAGTGATTTCTATCTACAAGGCAAGATTCTTGAAAATGGCAGAAACTAAAGAAAGCATCTGAATTTAATGTAAGTAAATAAGCTGGATAGCATGCAACTACCTCCACATAATCTGAAGAAAAATAAAGTGTTACTATCCCTACCATGTAGAAAGAAGAGAAAAGACCTAGCAATGGGCTGTGAAGACAGCGCAGCCAGAAAAGTGCCTACCTTATAAGCCTGGGAACTAGGTTCATATTTTGGAATTTACATAAAAAATTGCAGCATGATATTATTCCCTGATAACCCCAGTGCTGGGGACATTGTGACAGGAAGATTCCTGGGGACCAATGGCCAGTCATCTTAACTTAGTCAGCTCCAGGTCAAAAGGAAACCGTCTCAAAAGAGATGAATGGTGCTTCTAAGGAGGATCCCTGTGGTTTTTTCCTTTGGCCTCTACACACACATGCACATGTAGAGATGCATGTGTACATGCATGCACACCCCCCTACACACACACAGAAAGAGAAGGAGAAAGGGGGAAGAGGGGAAGGGAGAGGGAGAGAGAGGGAGAGAGAGGGAGAGGGGGAGAGAGAGAGAGAGAGAGAGAGAAAGAGAGAGAGAGAGAGAGAGAGAGAGAGAGAGAGAGAGATACAGGTGTGGGAGCGGCAGGAAGGCTATTTCTAATATCCATGGCCTCTTTGGAATTCCCTTAGTTCTCTGTGGCCAGCTGTAAACTGAATTCTTCCCATTCTATCCTGACTTCCAGCTCCAGTTCAAGAAAGAAGTCAGAAGCAAGACACAATCTACAAGGAAATATCTGTGCCTGGGTCACTCATAGTCATTTTAAAGCCATAAAAAATTATTTTACTTTTAATTGGTTGTTTGTTTATATTTCAAATGTTATCCCCTTCCCCGTTTCCCCTCTGCAAACTTCCTATCCCATCTGCTCTACACCGGGGCATCACAGGACCAAGGGCCTCTCCTCCCACTGATGCTAGATAAGGCTCCTTCAGTTCCTTCAGCCTAACTCCTCTACTGGGGTTCCTGTGCTCAGTCTAATGGTTGGCTGTGAGCATCCGCATCTATATTGATCAGGATCTGGCAAAGCTTCTCAGGAGACAGCTGTATTAGGCTCCTGTCAGCAAGCACTTCTTGGCATCTGCAGTAGTGTCTGGGTTTGGTGTCTGCATGTAGGATAGATCCCCAGGTAGGGCAGTCTCTGGATGGCCTTTCCTTCAGTCTCTGTTCTACACTTTGTCCCTGTATTTCTTTTAGACAGGAGCAATTCTGGGTTAAAATTTTGGAGATGGGTGGGTGGCCCCATCCCTCAACCAGGGGGCCATACCTAATCTCTGGATATGGTATGGACAGGTTCACCATCCACTTTGTGGAGTATTTCAGCCAATGTCATCCCTGTGGAGTCCTGGGAACCTCTTGCTTTCCTGGCATCTGGGACTTCCTGGTTGCTATCCCCAGTTCCCATCCCCCATTGCTACACATCTCTGTTCAATTTCCTGACCCTCTATACATCTCCTCCATCTCCTCCCATACTTGATTCTGCCCCTCTTTTTCTGCTCTCCCTCCTTTCTTCCTCCCAAGTCCCTCCCACCCTCTACTTCCCTTGATTATATTGTTCCCCCTTCTAAGTAGGACCGAAACATCCAATCTTTGTTCTTCCTTCCTCTTGAGCTTCATGTGGTCTGTGAGTTGTATTGTGGGTATTCCATGCTCTTTGCCTAATATCCACTTATAAATGAGCACATACTATGCATGTTCTTTTGTGACTGAGTTACCTCACTAAGGATATTTTCTAGACCCATCCATTTGCCTGTGTATTTTGTGAAGTCATTGTTTTTTATAGCTGAGTAGTAGTCCATTGTGTAAATGTACCACATTTTCTGTATTCCTGCTTCTGGCTATTATAAATATGGCTGCTATGAACATAGTAGAGCATGTGTCCTTATTACATGTTGAAGCATCTTCTGGGTATATGCCCAGGAGTGTTATAGCTGGGTCCTCTGGCAGTACTATGTCCAATTTCTGGAGGAACTGCCAAACTGATTTCCAGAGTGGCTGTACCAGCTTGCAATCCCACCAGCAATGAAGAAGTGTTCCTCTCTCTCCACATCCTTGCCAGCATGTGCCGTCATATGAGTTTTTGATTTTTAAGAGATATTAAGAAATAGTGATTGTTGCTTCCTGTTATTTTTGTTGTTGGAGGTGGAATTATGTTTGTGTGGCTCTATCTTCTTTTGGGTTTGTTGAAAGAAGACTACTTTCTTGATTGTTCTAGAGTATAATTTCCCTCCTTGTGTTTGAGTTTTCCATCCTTTGTAGGGCTGGATTTGTGGAGAGATATTGTATAAATTTGGTTTTGTCATAGAATATCTTGGTTTCTCCATATATGGTAATTGAGAGTTTTGCTGGGTATAGTAGCCTGGGCTAGCAGAATTTGGATATGGAGAGCTATGGCCCTGGGCACAGACATAAAACCAGAAGGATCCTGTCCGTGGCTGTTTCTTGGTTCCTGTGTTCTGATGGCTTTGTGCCGGTCCCTCTTGGGCCAGGAATTTGAGCAGAAGTGGTGGTCTCACCTGTGCTCTCAGGTGTGTCACCACTACTGGAAGACCAGCTCTCTCCTGGTGGGATTTGGGTATGAAGAGCTGTGGCACAGGATCAGCTTTGCGGCCCATCAAAAATTTCTTAATTCTACATTACCCATGGAAAGAACCTTTTGTGAAGCATGTGGGTAAAGACACTCTGTGCCTTTGTCTTTTGGTACACTCAATGCTCTGTGGCTTTTTATGTACTTATTCTTTGTCAGTTTTGGTGGGAAAACCTTGTAAGAAGGAAGGGGAAATGTCATCTTCCTCACAGAATCTGAATGTAACCACAAAATGCACTGCGCTCTTTTAAATAAAAGAATACTCTCCCTGGATTTCACATGAACAAAAACTTAAAAAGCATGTCAACAAAATATATTCCCACACTAAAGAATCAACAAAGTTGCTCCACCTGGGAATCCTTCTCATATTCAATCATCAAATCCAGACACTTTTGTGAATGCCAGCAAGTGCTGGATGACATGAGCCTGCTATAGCTATCTCCTGAGATGCTCTGACAGTACTCAACTAATACAGAAGTAGAGGCTCACAGCCATCCATTGAACTGAGCACAGGGTCCCTAATGAAGGAGCTAGAGAAAGGACCCAAGGACCTGAAGGGGTTGCAGCTCCTTAGGACGGACAACAATATGAAATATCTAGTACCTTCAGAGCTCCCAGGGACTAAAATTCCAACCAAAGAGTACATATGGTGGCACTCATGGCTCCAGCAGCATATGTATAGCAGAGGATGGCCAAGTCAGTCATCAATGGGAGGAGAGGCT
>NW_022196905.1:19439831-19456729 GCF_008632895.1 Mastomys coucha
GAATCAACAAAGTTGCTCTGCACCTGTGTTAAAAACCTAGGAATGTGAAAAAACACAGAAAATTGACCAAACATCTGAATGCTACTTAAAAATACTACTGTAGCCCAGTCCTATAATTGCAGCAAACCAATATAGGTAATACAGGAGAATTGCCATGAGGATATATCTCAAAACCATCTCCTCTAAAATATGGTTATATCAATGACACCGAGCCTTCCCCCAACTGCAATATAATACTGTCTATGTCTATGGAATGTGAAAGGTGAAGCTAAGCAAGAAAAAATTTTAAAATTTGAACATTTATACTGTTCATATTGGATAGTATTTCATATACTATTTCATATTGAAATATGGGAAGGGAAGGAGGCATGAAATACTATGATTATGTGTAACTGTACACAAGACAAAGAACGATAAAGTACTCTTCTGACAGCAATCTGAACAAGCTAAAGATGAAAATTTTATCTAAGAAAATATTAACACCTATAGTGTAAAATTTACCATATTGCAAATAATATATAGTTCTTGCTGAAACTTATGACAAAAAGTATTTAGTGTTCCTCTCGGTTGTTAACAGAACTTTAAGTCACCACTTGTGACATATTTTTCAAGCTTCCAAGTGATTAAGCCTGGATAGATATACAAAAAGCCTATGAAAGATGTTAATATAACTGCTAAAAGTTTCTTATTAAAAAATAGGTAGTCAAAATTATAGGTTGTGGTATGTGATGCTTATGTTAGTTCATTTCTATATAGTGTTCAGCATTTCTTTAAGCTAAAAATAATTTAGAAGAGAGTTCTGGGTTTTGGTTGTTTTCTTTTTTTAAGCTTTATTTGTATTTAGATGTCTATGTGGGAGTCATGTGTGTGTACACGCGTGCGTGTGTGCGAATGCATGTGTATGTGTGTGTGTGTGTATGTGTGTGTGTGTGTGTGTGTGTGTGTGTGTGTGTGTGTGTGTGTGTATAGGTATCTTTGAAGAACAGAAGAAGGCATCATATCCCCTGGTGCTCTGGTGACTGACTATTGAGGGTCCTATGCACAGCAAACAGTTTTAGTTGCTGGGCCATCTTTCCAGTCCCTAGTTGGATTTTATAGGTTATCCTAACTCTATGTGCTTTCCATAGTTAGGTCATAATTACACTATAAATTATGCTTACATTTTTACTTCATATGTAACAGGAACCTGAATAAAGGTTGCTGAACAGTCGAAAATAGGGACTGCTAGTCTCACATTTTTATCCATTAAAATTTTATCTGTGGCTTAATACAGAATCACTCATTAAAAATTAGAAAATATTTGGAAGAAGTTTAATCACAGATTTATTGCCTTATTGGCAGAGCCAGGTTTGACAAAATAGCTGGAAATGGTGTGTGTGTGTGTTATTGTCCTGGGGTTCATCAATTAGGTTAAACTGCTTGGGCCTTGTACCCCCCAGGTATCTTCTTGTCTCTGCCTCCCCAGAGCAAGCAGGGATTGCAAGTGCACACCACAAGTGTTCCACATTTGATGTGGGTTCTGGGGATGCAACTCTGGCACTCACATCTGTGAGGTGAGCAAATTCCCTACTAAGTCCTCTCCTCAGCCCCATCTTAATGCTCTTTTGACTGGGATTTCCCAACACTCAATTGAGAGAAAGCTGAAGCCATACTGTGATAAGCATTCAGCAGACAAAGCAGGCAATGCCAGAGCAGCTGAAGAGTGACTGAGACAGTCAGACCACAAAGCAAGCCTGAAATTCACTGTCTCAAAAATGCCACTATAAGCAGCACAGCTGCCTGCAGCAGCATTCATGGACACAATGTGATCCTATCAGCACCAGGCCGAAGAGGAACAAACTGCAACCCCAACAACTTGGCTAAGCTGCTATGCATACAGGCAACACAAGAGCAGACAACCACCAATTGTCAGGAAAAATACAAAACAAAACAACAAAACAAAACAAAAAAATCAAACACAGAATTCAGAGTTGCTGCAGCCTAAGTAAGTACAATGGACAGTTGTGAATAAAAAATTAATATCCAGAAAACGAAACAAAAACCAACTGTTCCCTGTGTTGAATCAAATAAAACTCTCTACGAACAGATTTTGAGTGGTTTTGAATATGGAGTCTGCAGACCTCAAGGCAGCTGTTAATGTGCATTTTAGTATCTAAGAGAAAATACTCTCCTAATGAGTCTCCTTTGATAAAAACACAGAAAACCGAAATAGAGGGGTAAGGCTCAGAAGAGTTCTGCGGGGCTGCCAGATTGAAGAGTGCCATCACTAAAGTTAAAAACTCAACAGAGACTCAGCAAATACAGTAGAAATCATCCAGTTAAAAGACTAGATCAGAGGTCTGGAGAGACAGTTAAGGGCATGGTCAAGGTCAGCACCAGCTGCTCTCCCGAGGACCTGTGTTCGATCCTCAGCAGCTACATGGACGCTCACATCTGTCTCTCACTTCAGTTCTAGGTGAGCCAATGTCCTCTTCTGACCTCAGTGGCCTTGCATCCATGTGGCAAGTGCTCATGCACACAATAAAATAAGAGTAAGTTTAAAAAAAATAATAAATAGGAAAGAGAGATGTTATGTTACTGTTACATTATTATATTCTTAACACCTATTGGGCAGTAGAAGATACTCATAGATGTAAGCAGAGTCTATGAGGAACCTGAGAGAGAAATGGAAAAGTAATACGGAAGGAAGGAAGAATGAAAAGTTGTAGAAATTTAAGAATTTAGCAGGATGATAAGGCAGGCCTAATCAGTTAAAATCAAATACGTCTCTACATTGATGACAAAAACAGCTGGGAAATATTTTTGTTTAATATTGAAAATATAAAATATTACCAATTAAAGTAACAAAATAAGCAAGACTTAAACAATGAGATACAAAACATCCTTGTGAAGCATTAGGGACAATCTGAATAAATGGGGAAAGGTACCATGTTCATGGAATGGAAAGCTCAATTGAATTAAGAGGCTGCAGTGGCTAATCCTGGCTGTCTTCTGATAGGTGTGGAATGAGGGAACCTCAGCAGAGCTGTTGTCTTCATTGGATTGGCCTATGGGCGTGTCTATGGGGCATTTACAGTAGGAAGGCCTAGATCATGGGGGCAGTGCCTGGCATGTATAAGAAAGGCAGCTGAGCAGGCCAGAGGAAGCTAGGATGCAGAATTCTCCCACACTCTTTGTTTCAGATCCTGACTCTAGGTGAATGTCTTGAGTTCCTACCTTGGACTCCCTTGATGGTGGACTGTAATCAAATAAGGCTCTTCTCTGAAGTTGGTTTTGGGTGTTTTTTTTTTTATTGTATCAATGAAAAGCAAAATAAAACATATGTCTTTTTCCTCCAGCTGATCTGTACATTCAATACAGCCTCAATCAAAACCCAAAGATGTTATAGAGACTGACAAGATGATTTTAAATCTTATCAGAATATACAGGCCAAAGCAATTTTAAAAATGTTTGCTATTTCAGAATACCTACTTTACTTACCGTTATTCTGGAATGATCAAATTGGATATTAACATAAGAATAAATGCATGGATTCATGGAGCAAAGTCAATAATTTAAATAGGTCCACACTTACATGGTGAATCTATTTGAATAAAAAAATAAGGCAATGGGAAAAATATATATATTTTTGGAAATGGTACAAACACAACTGGATTTCAACATGGAAATAGTTACTATTAACCCTTCTCTTCCTCTATACCTAAATATATGGAGCATAAACCTGAAATCATAAGACTTCTGGTTCACAATAAAAAATAAAAATATAAACCGTAATAGGCAAATAGGAAATTAAAGTTTATGAAAATTAAATCTTTTGCTCTTTGAAAGATACCATCTAGGAATAAAAAACAAGCCATAGCCTGGAAGCAAATATTCATTACACACACACACACACACAGTGAGAGAGAGAGAGACAGGGACAGAGACAGAGACAGAGATCACAAAGTGTTTGAATAAGCCATTTCAAATCAATAATGAGAATCATATAACTCAAAGAAAAGTGAGCCAAAGATCTGAACAGACACCTCAAAAAGTTCACCGTATAAATGACAATAAAGCTTTAGATAAGAATGTCCACTCTTGGCAGTCATGGGGATGAAAATTGAGGTTCACCTTCTAGAATTTCTAAAATTAAGTTCCATCAATAGCCAATGTTGGCAATGGCATGGAGCAAATGTTTAATTAAACACTTCGTAAGTACTGTTTCACCCAGATTAGATTTCTGACTGAATTCTGAAGGCACAGATAATTTGTGAAGTGCGTTTACAGTGATTTCTCTTAGCAGTCTCTGAGAACTCCTGAGAATCAAGTACACATATACCGCACTGCCAGAGGCTTCTCTGGGCACCAAATCCCCAGGATGAGCCCCTCCTTACTTATTTCCAGCTAGTGCCACCAAACTCTTTCTCACTGGACCCAAAGGGTGCCTCTGGTAGCCATCTTGCTATGTGTGTATCTCTAGATACAATACACTGTGTTCCCATCTGTAAGTTACAAAGCATTCTTTTCATCTAAGTGTCCTTGCATTAAATCCTGTGATCCAAGAAACCTGTAATCATATGGAATAACACATATGATACACATATGTCACAAACCAGAGCACTCACACTCTCCTGAAGAGAATACAATCTGAAGAGCCATGGTGTGAAATTCTGAGGCATTGCTTACCACAGAAAACATGCCCCAACATCCAGCATTTCCATTCCTGGAAATCTATTCCAGATAAATAAGAGCTTTCGCTGGAAGAAAAGCTGGTTCATAAATGCGCATAGAAGATTATTAACACTTGTTACAGACTGAAAGTTGAACTGATTCAGGTAGTAAATAACATGTGATGCTTTATGAATATGTCAAAAATGAGGGGGATGGTAAAGGCAGAAGCATAGGTTGGTCACATAATCTTCATGGTAAGTTAATCCATGCAGAGAATTCTACAAGCTAGATTAAAAAGAAGTACAGTCAAAGAACATCAAGCACTTGCCCCGAGAAGGGACTGAAGACTGAGAAACAAGCTGCACAGATAACACATAAACAAACAAACCAAAGCAGGGAAGATGTTTTTAGCATAAATAATCATAAAACAAATACAAGTTATGTTTAGTTGTTTCCATAATAGCAAATTTCTAAAACTTCAAAACCTGGAGTTTTTGCATTTGCTAGGTTCTGTGATCAACATTTTCTAGTGGACTGTGAAAGAACCATATATAAACATTTATATTTACATATTTTTATATATATAGTGTATATTTTATTTGTAAACAGCTGTGTTAATAAAATTTTGAAATGTGACAACTGACAATCCTGGGTTCGACAATTACGTGTACAGATCACTGATCAGATGTAAACATGAATTGTACAGACAGTAGAGCTGTGTCTACATGTACTTCTTTCTACTGGCTCAATCAATTAGAAAGACCATGGTTTTTATTGTGATTCTTTAATATCACACTTATTAGTCAAAATATTTTTTTAATTTTGGAATTTTCAAGTGAATTTAAAAAAGATTTAGTGAAAACATTAAATGTCTTAATTTTAGTGGAATTATCTTTACCTAGCTGGTAGTCCCTTAGCCATACTAACCAGAGGGCACAGAGACAGTATCCAAATTAATAAAATCAGAAAGGAAAATGGAGATAAAACAACAGAAGCTGAAGAAATTTAAAAAATTATCAGATCCTACTACAAAAGCCTACACTCAGCAAAACTGGAAAATCTAGATGAAATGGATGGTTTTCTAGACAGATACCAGGTACCAAAGTTAAATCAGGATTAGATAAGCCATCTAAATAGTCCCATAACCCCTAATAGAAATAGAAGCAGTCATTAAAAGTCTCTGAACCAAGAAATTAACAGGACCAGATGGTTTTAGTGTAGAATTCTATCAGACCTTCAAAGAAGTTGTAATACCAATACTTCTCAAACTGTTTCATAAAATAGAAACAGAAGGAACACTGCCCAAGACATTTTATGAAGCCACAATTATATTGATACCTAATCTACATAAAGACCTAACAAAGAAAGAGAACTTCAGACCAATTTCCCTCATGAACATTGATGCAAAAATATGAACTAACTAGTACCCTCAGAGCTCCTGGGTCTCAACCACCAACAAAGGACTGCACATGGAGAGGTCTGATTGTTCTGGTAGCATGTGTATAGTAGAGGATTGCAAATTCGATCATCAATAGGAGGAGAGGACCTCGGCCCTGTGAAGGTTCTGTGCCCTGGTGTAGGGGAATGCCAGGGCCAATAAGTAGGAGAGGGTAGGGTGGCAGGCGTGGGGAGGGGGGAGGCAACAGGGGTTTGTTTTTGTCATTTTTGTTTGTTTGTTTGTTTTTTTGGAGGGGAAACTGGGAAAGGAGTAATTTACATGCAAATAAAGAAAATATCTAATAAAAATATGAAATGAAAAAAATATTCAATAAAATTTTTGCAAACTGAATCCAAGAACACATTGAAACTGTCATTCACTATGATCAAGTAGGTTTCATGGCAGGATTCAATATACAGAAATCCATCAATGTAATCCACTATATAAACAAACTCAAAGAAAAAGACCACATGATCATCTCATTAGATGCTGATGTCCCATCAACAGGGACAACCCAGATGTCCCTCAACAGAGGAATGGATACATAAAATGTGGTACATTTACATAATACTGTACTACTCAACTATTAGAAACAATGACTTCATGAAATTTGCAGGCGAATGGATGAAAGTTGAAAACATCATCCTTAGTGAGTCAACCTAGACACCATTCTTTATCTCTTAAGATTTCTTCCTTTGATAAAGCCTTTGACAAAATACAACACCACTTCATGCTAAAAGTATTGGAGAGATCAGGAACTCAAGGTCCCTACATAAATATAATAAAAGCAATATATAGCAAGCCAATAGCCAACATCAAACTAGATAGAGAGAAACTTGAAGCATTCCCACTAAAATCAGTGGCAAAACAAGACTTCCCACTTTCCCCTTACCTATTCAATACAGTACTTGAAGTTCTAGCCAGTACAATTAGGCAGCAAAAGGCAGTCAAAGGGATATAAATTGGAAAACAAGAAGTCAAAATATCACTATTTGCAGATGATATGATTATACTTAAGGGACCCCAAAAATTCCACAAGAGAACTCCTATAACTGACAAAAAGCTTCAGCAAAGTGACTGGATATAAAATTAACTCAAACAAAGCAATAGCTTTCCTCTACTCAAAGGATAAATGGGCTGAGAAAGAAATAAGGGAAACAATACCCTTTACAATAGTCATAAATAATATAAAATATCTTGTTGTGATGCTAACCAAGAAGGTGAAAGATCTGTATGACTTCAAGTCTCTGAAGAAAGAAATTGAAGAAGACCTCAGAAAATGGAAATATCTCCCATGCATAAGGATCCACAGGATTAACATAGTAAAAATGGCCATCTTACCAAAAGCAATCTACAGATTCAATGCAATCCCCATCAATATTCTAACTCAATTCTTCACAGAGATAGAACAATTCTCAAATTTATCTGGAATAACAAAAAACCCAGGAGAGCAAAAAAAAAAAAAAAATTCTCAACAATAAAAGAACTTCTTGAGGAATCACCACCCATGACCTCAAGCTATACTACAGAACAATAGTGAGAAAAGCTGCCTGGTATTGGTACAGAGACAGGCAGGTAGGTCAATGGAATTGAAGACCGAGAAATGAACCCACCCACCTTTGGTCACTTGATCTTTGACAAAGGAGCTAAAACCATCCAGTGGAAAAAAGACAGCATTTTCAACAAATGATGCTGGTTCAGCTGGAGGTCAGAATATAGAAGAATGCAAATTGATCCATTCTTATCTTCCTGTACAAAGCTCAAGTCCAAGTGGATCAAGGATTTCCACATAAAACAAGATATGATGAATCTAGTAGAAGAGAAAGTGGTAAAAATCCTCAAACACATTAGCACAGAGGAAAATTTTCTGAACAGAATGCCAATGTCTTATGCTTGAAGCTTCTTTAAGGGAAAAGATACTGTCAATAAGACAAAATGGCAATCCACAGTTTGGTAAGAATGAGGAAAAAGAACATTCTTTCATTGCTCCAAACTGGTACATCCACTCTGGAAATCAATCTGGAGGTTCCTCAGAAAGTTGGAAATAGAACTACCCAAGAAGATCCAGCTATACCACTCTGGTGCTTATACCCAAAAGATGCCTTACCATACCACAAGGGCATCTTGCTCCACTATGGTCAAAGAGGCCTTATTTGTGATAGCCAGGAACTGGAAACAATCCAGATATCCCACAACAGAAGAATGGATATAGAAAATGTGGTTCATTTACACAATGGAATACTATTCAGCTATTAAGATAAAAAATTCAGGTGATAGCAGATGTTGGTGAGGATATGGAGAATGAGAAACACTCCTTCATTGCTGGTGGGATTGCAAGCTGGTACAACTACTCTGGAAATTAGTCTGGTGGTTCCTCAGAAAATTGGAAGTAGTTCTACCTAAGCACTCAGCTATACCACTCCTGGGCATATACCCAGAAGATGCTCCAATATTTAACAAGGATGGACACATGCTCCACTATGTTCATAGCAGCCTTATTTATAATAGCCAGTAGCTGGAAACAACCCAGATGTCCTTCAACAAAGGAATGGATACAGAAAATGTTGTACATTTATACAATGCTGTATTATTCAGCTATTAGAAACAATGACTTCAAGAAATTTGCAGGCAAATGAATGAAGCTTGAAAATATCATCCTGAGTGAGGTAATCTAGACACCATTCTTTACTTCTTAAGGTTTTCTTCCTTTTCTGGGGTACTGACCTCTAAAAGAATATGTTTAAGAGGAAATTCTTGTAAAAAATTTATACAGACCCTACTACTATGTGGTGGTTGGAATGAGAAAGGTCCATATAAGCTCATGTGTTTGAATACTCAGTCCCTGGTTTGTGAAACTGTTTGGAAAGGATTAAGAGGTATGGACTTGAAGGAGAAGGTATGTCAGCAGTGTCGTCTTGAGGTTTCAAAACACTTGTACTATTCCAAATGTGCTCTCTTCTTCCTGCGTTTCAGATTTAGATGTGAGCTCTTAGCGGCTACTCTAGCCATGTTCCTTGCCATGATGGTGATGGACTGACTCCTATTTGTCTGGAATCATACAGCCCTAAATAATACCTTACTTCTGTAAGGTACCTTTGCCATGGTGTTTTGTCTCAACAATAGAAAAGTAATGAGTACACGCTGGAGCTGAAAAAAAAAAAGTACATATTAAAACCGAGTTTCCCAGAATGTGATTTATAGAAGCATGAGGATCCAGAGCTAAATATCATTTATTCTCCAATATAGAGAGTTTGAGATCAGCCTGGGCTACATGAGATTCTATCTCAAGAAATAACATTGATATTTAACCAAGCTTGTTCATAAACAGCTATTTTCTTTCATCTTCCCAAGTAATATAACTCTTTACATAGCATTAACATTGTCTCATGGTCTATAGATCATATCACAACAGTTTAAACTATATAATGTGATGTTGGTCAAAAGAAAATCAGAGATTATTTTGGGTAAATGACAGGGGTCCTGAATCCCATCCCACACATTCTACGAAGTGACTGGAGATGCTTTTTTGTGATTATATTGCTCAAAAAGAAGTCAGCCCTAATTCTACTCTGAGAGGAACAGCACAGTGCTCCAGCTTGGCCTATGGAGTAAGTGGAAGGACAGCTAACATGTCACCACTCCCTCCCTCCTAGAATTCCTGCCATTTAAGCTTGTGAACTGCACCTCTGAGTAGTATTGTCAGTGGTCACCTTTTGCGTATGTCCCAGGAGATGAAGCTTTGGCAGCATGACTAAAGGTTGTAGATGCAGTGTGAAGGTAAGGGAGAGGAAGCAGAAACAGGGGTGAGACACAGTTTATTTTCTATATTCCTGGTATATAAAATAACTATTTCTTTGGCATATGAAACAAAATCAGATTCTTCTTAGCTGATAATTTTTTGAAGAAATTGTTAGTAATGAAACATTTCAGGAGTAATTAAAAGGCTTGTTCTCATCAACTGATCTTCATTTTAATCATTAAAAAATTATATCCTCTATAATGTTCTTCTAAAGTAAGAATAGACTAGAAAAAAAAGAATTCTTTAAAACAAATATCCCTTTATTCTTTCTCTGCTTATAAAACCTTAATGAAGGTACGTTTCCTTCAGGCTTCTATTACCCACGGGAGCCAGAGGGGAGAGTCTCAGCATCTTTATGACTCTAAGGCTACACTTTAGATTGTGACTGTCAGGGTATTGTGGTGATCATTGTTCATGAAGCTCAGAGAGTGGTCATAGTCTCTTGTCAGAAGTTTCTTGTACTCCAGACTCTCAGAGATCCACAGAGCCTGCAGGCTATAGATGTCTGAGCTATTTTTGAGTGCTTTTTAAAAAATGAGCATTTTCTTCAATAGAGCAATCTATAAGGCAGGGTCTCCCCAAGATAAGGACAGGATGCTTGTTATCTCTAACTCCACCCTATTTAAAAGGGATTAAACTTGATATTAAGAAAGAGTAGAATATAAAAGAGCTGAAGACAATTATAAATGACCCAGGAGAACTCTCTGTCTTCCTTGTATTTACCTAGAAATTAAACACAGCCTCCAGACCCCTCTTCACCAGAGAGAACAAAGGTTGGCCTCTCATAATAGCTTTGCCCTCTCATGGGTGTGGAGGCCAAAAAAGAGGAATCTATAATAATGAGCTTCACTAATAGCCTTGTCTCCAGTTATTCACCTTCCCACAGTTGCTGATCTTAGAGATTCAACCTCTTCCCCTTTGTTTTGTTGCTACTTACTCTAAAATTGGGCATCTTTGTTGAGTATGTCATATAATCTAGAATCCAGTGCCACTACTGGAAGACTTCTCACTCCTATTTGCATATGGAAATGCTCATCAGCAACATTCTGTTCCTCTTCTCTTAGCAGTCTGTGGTTTGTACCAGAGCACATGGCAATAGTGAACCTCTGGTTTTGCTCTACAGCAGACAGGGTTTACACTGTAAACTCCACAGCGTGTCTGTGTGTCAGCTTTCATGTCTTTTGTGCTCTGGTTGGCATGACAGTGAAGGACAGAGAACAGAAATGAGCAAGTGCTAGCTCTGAATTTTCTGGCTTTCATGCATTTCAGTTCTCCTCTCTGAAGTTTACTTAGGAGGCATGCCCAGTGCTAAATCAGGGTTGGCCCAGGGGCTCTGAAAGGTATGGAAACTGAAACCGACCTTGACAGTAACAGAAAGCACATTTTTGGTATGAGGGGCCAGCAACCTTCCCATAGAAATAAAAGCAGTACTTCATGGGGATGGGGAAGCCAGAGTTTTATAGACGGAGTTGGGTCCAGACAAGGAAATATATGACTTTTCTAAGAATGGGCAGTTGGATAGACACCAGGGGCTTTTCCAGAGTGGAGGGTTTAGCTTGGGATGGGATCCTTTTTATCAGAACAGGGACAGATGTTCATCTCAGGAGAGGAGGTGATTCCTTTGTTTAGGAGGCCACACAGTCCCGGTATTTGGTGGCTCTACTTAGAGGTGAAATCTAGTGTGTTCTTTTATTCCTATCCTAGTCCGCTTCTTGGATAACTAAACATTTGTTCAAATAACTACTATCTCAACCAGTATACAGCAGCCAGGTCTGTCAGAGACTAAGTGTGCTCACTCCTCCCAGAGGCATGTGGTTCTTATCTGGAAAATTCTCAGTGTTCCTAATTAAAGAATTGGCAACAGTTCCCTCCCATTCCATATGGTAATGCTTTACTCAGTGATGGCTGATGTGCTTTCCAGAGACACTCAGTGAATGTGTGATTAAAGATACATTCAGTTCACAGCTGTCAGGAGTAGCAAGTAGTAAGCACTCTTCAGTGAAAGGATTGGTTTTAGAAAAGATGAGATGGAGGAGCCATGTTCAGAACTGAGCATTTATGGGAACCTCCTAGGGCAATGGACTCTTTCACCTGAAGTTTATCTTCATGAAAGTGAAATAAAAGTCTAGGTTTGATGGTTAGGTAAGAGCAGAATATGTTTTCCATCAACAAGGAACACATTCTGCATTCCTCGGATGCCCCTACTAAAACCTTGCTTTGAATATTCATTGGCTCATACTCCTAGAGAAAGAGACAGATTGGATAAGTCATCCATAGGATTATTTGTCTTCAGACTGTCTGCCATTGACAGGTCATTTCTACCAGGAGGTGTCCCATGTAAGTGTTTTAGATGCATTTCAAGTTACCTCCAGTAATGGTGCCATTGATCATGGCAAAGCTATCTGTCTTGGGTTGAATGGCTTTATTGTGTATTGTGACAATTGATTTCCCTTTCGCATAGCACACAGACTGGGGAGATTTTAAAGCACTGTATTAATGACTAAGCAGCTTCTAACAGATGAATAATGATGACAAGAACATGAATGTATAATCTCTGGGAGGTCTGGCCTATGCAGTCCATCCAGAATATACATTTCTTCTTCAGCTATGCACAAGCTGCTATAGTGTTTTCAGGACAAGTTTTGAAGACTTATTAAAAGGAAGGTTGTCAATACAAGCTACTCTTTTGTTTCTTGAGATAAGTGCCAATGTAGTGTCTAGGTTGCTTTCAAAGTAAGTATTACTTTTTTAAAGACACCAAAATTTCAGGTAGAGCCCTAGGGCACAAGAGGTGGGCAGGAAGCAGTCTTGAGTCTTGGTCTCAGTAGGCCTGTGACTTATTTACTCCTCATAATAATTCTACAAGGGATGTATAGAAGGTTGTGTCCATTTTCCCAAATTCTTTGCTCTGGTGTGAAAACCCTTGGCTTGGAGCTAGAACACTATGATGTCTCTCACCTTACTCCATGTATCCTGTCACCGTAGTCTAGCTCCAAGCCAAGGAGTTTTACACCAGAGCAAGAAATCTGGTCTAACCTGACAGTTCTGAGGGTTGAACAAAGCACACCTAGAACTTGGTCTTCCACCAAGAATACCTGATTTTAATGGCAAATGACTAGAGATTTGTATCACTTGAGTAGGGTCAGGCTTGCCCACATTGATGTGGAAGAGACACCTCAACTGTGGCACCACTTTCTAATAAGCACTACGGATAAACGAGGTATGACAGAAGGGAAATCATCTTGCCTCTTGGTCACTTGTCCTTCCTTACTAAGGCCAAGTTAATTCAATGCTAACACTGATTTCTCTGTTTATGTAGAGTTTCCAAGCTTTCATCGTGGCCTAGGGACCAGTGGGTCTCCAGGATCTTTCTGGGTTTCCAGAGTGAGACTGGGACTGCCAAGCTACCCAGGCTTGTGGACTAAGCAACTATGCAGTTGTCAGGCCCTATACAGTGGGAGACAACCACTGTGAGACTGTTCAGTGGGAATACTCTGACTGCTGAGGTTCCCAGCCTCAAGGAATGAGCAACTACTGGTTTCTTACCAATCCCCCCTCCTCTCTCTCTCTCTCACACACACACACACATACACACACACACAAATCCTATTGTTTCTGTTGCTCAAGAGAACTCTGACAAATGTACTTACCTACCCTCAAGGCACGTGTGGTTAGGCTCCAGCCCCCAGACTACTCTAATGGGTAAAGACTGTTGACAGTCATTTGAGATGCAGGAGGCCAACCTCTGTTTTATAGAGAAAAAAAAGCCCAAGGTCATAATATCCCACCAATCCCAGAAATTGCCTCAAGATTAGGCCACAGAATCCTTCCAATCCCCGGCCAGCCTGGAAATCTCTGCTTCTCATGTGGGGCAGTAGACGATGAGAGGTAGCCTGGTTCTTGGTTGAACTAAGGCTAGAAGCCCCAGAGACTCTGAGAGGACGGTAGGAAATTTGCCTGCTCCCAAGCACCAGGCCCCTGTCACTAGCTATAGGCTCTCATAGATTTGTGGCCATCAATCACTTAAGGGCAATGCTCCAAGCCCCCACATGTAGATGAAGAAAAGAGGCATGACCATGTAGGTCTTATAGGCTCAAGACAGATCTCCATGAGATACCTAGAGTCCTGGAGGGCTTAGCCAATAGGCTTTCCTTCCCAGACATTCTTTCCTGAGAAAGGTATTTAATCTCAGGCTCACCCTGAGAAGTGGGGTATGGTTTTATGTTAAATGCCTTAATAATGGACAATAAATAGACTGCCTCTTTTCATCAGGATCCACTGTGGGGAGCCACAGAGATGACCTTTGCCTACAGAGCTGCTGACTAATCACCTGTAAAAGGCCTTTCTGCACTCCCAGCCGTGATTGCCACCAGACCAAGCCTGCCAAGGACTCTCCCCATGGTTTCACCCCTGCTCTGGGCTAGATCCAGCTCTCGGGTCCAGACTCCATTCTCAGCTCTTCAGCGACTTCCAGCAGTGCCTGGGTGTCTAAGAGTCTGGGAACTCCATGACCCCAGTCTTTCAAAAGCTCAGGGACCCCCAAGCCAGCTCTGGCAATCCCACACCTCAGATCGTGCTTCCTCCTGTACCCAGTTGTGTCCCTTCCCTACAACCCAGCACCTGCTCTGCCATGGTGTGGGCTAAGCTCAGTCAAACTCCCTACATCCAGCTTTAACAAGCATCTGAGCTCTGTAGCAGAGCTGACAAGGGACCTACAACACTACATTCTTCCACTTCACCAACATACAAGAAACCCTATATAAAGCCAGCTTCCTGCTCTGTTTTTTGCTGCTTCTCTCCTGAACAGAGGCAGCCAACTTCTTGTGTCTTTCTCAATAAATATCTTGTGTGAGGTTTGTTGTGTGGTGTGACTTTGTGGCATTCCTTGGCTCCTGACTGCTAAGATACCCTTTCCTTTAGAGCTGTAACAAATTCTTCCTCCCTTTCTTCCTACTTCTGAGATCTTCCTCACCATCTCTGCTGTTGCCTAAATCTGAAAGAGAGTACCATTTTTAAACTTTTGATCTTTCCTCCTTATAGTGACAACACTGAGTTGTGATGACCTCTAATATGTCATTTTCTCCCATGTAGCTATTGGCCATGTTCACATAAAGCCACTGTCATCCTTCTCTGGATATGGCCATAGCCTCTATTTGGAGTCCCACAATCAGATTGGATTTATAGAGTTCGAATATGACTGTGCCACTTCCATCCTAATATACTTCCCTTGCATCTCATTCCTCAGAATGTCTGCCTCCCTCATGAGGCATCCACATCCTCTGTGAGGTACTTTCTACACCTAGGCCCTGGCCTCCCACTTGCTTACTCTTTCATCATCTCACCCTCATAGGACTATGAGTCCCCACACCTTGCATTCCTGGTCTTAACATGAATTTTCCTTCTCAGCCACTGTCATCCACCAACATTGGCCTTGTGTAAAAAGCCCTTCTTACCTTTTGCCTACACTCTGTCTCAGTTAGGGTTTCTATTGCTGTGATAAAACACATAGGCAAAATGGGAGGAAAGTTTGTTTTATATTGCAACTCTGAGGCACGAGGGAAGTTTAGGTAGGAACTCAGGGCAGGGTCTGGAGAAAGGAATGGAAGCATAGGGGAGTGCTGCCCACTGGCTTGCTCAGAGAAGACCACCTGCCTAGAAGAGGCAGAAACACCTCCCACCCTTTGGGTTAGATCCTTCCATGTCCATCATTAATCGAGGATGCCCTACAGACTTGCCTACAGGCAATCTGGGTAGAGTAATATTCTTAGTTGAGGTTCAGCCATACATCCCTAACATGTATCAAATTAACAAGAAACCAACCAGGACACTAGTCATCTCAACTCTGTCTATATGTTATTTTATTTTCTGAGGCATAGAAAAGTGTAGTAAGGTAATTTTTGCTGAATGAATTTATAGAGGATTTCAAAATTCATCCTTGAATTTAACTATCAGGGAACATCTACATAAGTATCCACAGTTCAAGATACAATAAAAGGTTACAGAAAGATGAGGTTATTTGAACGTCATTCACTGGAGGCCTTTCTGTACATATAACATTCTACAGTCCATGTCAGTGACTATAAATCACCAGGAATTATTTATGTCTGAAACAAATATTCATATATATATATATATATTTGTTTCAAAGACAGAGAAATGTTACATGTTGTTGAAAATATGCTATCTAGGCTATTTTCAAGTTTAAATGTTCAATACTGAAAAAAATGAAGTATCCTTTCCTCTAAATTAAGCGAATGGGAGTTTAGGAGGGTTAAAATAAAACCAGAATGAATCTGTGCAACCTTTTGTTGAACAACATGGCAATATATCAGATTATAAAAATGTTCCAAGCCTCTGGTTTTATCAGCTCCCTCCTGGGAATGTGTCCTAATAATTCAAAGGCAAACCAAGGCTACATATACAGTGAAGTTACTGTGGAATGAGAGTGTTTTCCTGGACCCTTCCCCTCTTTTATCATAATTCAAGCAGAACCACAAACACATATTTTTTACAAGGCAGACTCCCCTCTAGACCATGAGCTCATTATGGGCAAGATGCCATAACTTGATCCATGTCTGTACTTAAAGAGAAATAAATGATAAGGAACTTGGTTCTATAAATAATGATCAAAATGTGCATGTACACGTACACATACCACATGCAAACACACCTCTCCAAAAGGAGAATTAAATGCTGAAGAAAGCACATTTATCATGGAGTCTCCAGATTCCTACACTCACAATACAGCATGACTGAGACTGTAGGCACTGAGGAAGGTCAGCTGCATATGAGACGGCCGCCTCTGGAAGCAGGGTGTGGACAGTTTCTCCACTGAGGACTTGAGAACATGCCTTTAGAGATTCAAAAAAGGGTTACAAAGAGGCAAAGGTGACATGATGGAGGGACATCTGAGCTAGTTCTCAGCAAGGTCAAAAGGGCACAGAGTAAAACTGAAGTACAGAAGAAACCATGCCTGGCAGACTAGGGGGTTTTTTGTCTTTGCTTTTT
>NW_022196905.1:19456739-19460823 GCF_008632895.1 Mastomys coucha
ATCTTGTTTGTTTTGTTTGTAACTTTAGAAGCACAGATTTAAAACCACATACAAGAAGTATATTTAAATCCAGAAAAATATCCATATTAATAAACTGGTAGCAGCTATCTTGGGGGTAGCCTTTCCTTAACATACTTGTTTTTAAAAAGATTGAGCTTGGTGGCACAGCCTGGTCCATTTAGTGAGACACTGGACGAACAAAGTCTGCATCATTATTTGTAAACATAGCTATTTTTTAATGTTTTTAAAATTGCAAAGGAAGGCTGTTTATTCCAAAGGTCTGAGATGGAAATAAGCCAACTTTCTCTGAAGTGTAGAAACCAAATCCCCACATGTTTCCTAATCTGCCTTGTTATAAGGGAGAAAATTGGACTATTCTTGTTATTCTGATGATATAAGATTGAAGCCTGGAGAAGACACCAATAAAAACAGAAATAATATGCAAGTGAAAGAAAAAGTTACACAGGAACAAGAAATAGTGGGAAGGCTGTGTTACTGCAACAAGGAAATCTCCAGCTTGGGGAACACTAAGAAGTTGAACACTTTAAATATTTAAATTTTATTTATGTATTCATTATTAGGAGATCTGATGACTAGAGCATTTTTCTAGGCCTTTGTACCAAGAAAAACAGAATTATGTTTCTCTGTATTCTGACTCTAAGACATCTATAAAACTTTGCCTAATAAGTAACTGCACATAATAAGAGAAAACATTTCTGTTTTAAGGTTTTCAGGCCTAATTTGCCATTCAGATGTCATTTTTCTCTTTGACCTGATATTTTCAAAATAAAAAATTACATTACGTGTCTTTATAAACCTTCAAATCTCAAGGAAAACATGAAAAATGACTAATAGAGTTACAAGTGCATTTAATTCTCAAAATGATCTCATTCCATGTTGAAGGCCTTAGAATTCTACTGGGCTCTT
Source organism: Mastomys coucha (assembly GCF_008632895.1). NCBI lineage: Eukaryota > Metazoa > Chordata > Mammalia > Rodentia > Muridae > Mastomys > Mastomys coucha. The sequence goes on from NW_022196905.1 coordinate 19,457,667, forward strand.
CTCTCATTAAATCTGACAAGGAAGAAATATCCAACTAGAGCGGAAAAATGTGAGTACAGGCCAGCAGTGCTTCACACAGTTGAGGATTTAACCCAGCACTGAAATACCTGGGAAGGCTAGTTCATCTTAAAAATTCAAAGGCTCTGGCCCCAGCCTAGCTCTTGTGAATTAGAAATTCTAGATCGGGGATTCAGAAGTCAGCCTTCAAGGTGAATGTCTGCATATGCTGCCTTGTCAGCCAATAGTATGAGGGAACAGATGGACTGTGTACAGAAGTACAGTGCCTGCAAGAGACCAGGGGGCTCTTCCTGACTTTGATTCTTCCTGTCTTTTCATAGCCGTGCTTGGTGAAGTTGAATCACAAAGTAGAAGAGCCTAGATTGGCATGGAGGAGTACAGTGAAGGAAGACACTGGTATCTGTCCTACAAGAGAAGAGGCATCAGAGCTGAGCAGGGGTCCATGGGGGGAAGGGCTGCCATGGTCTGAATTTGGACTCTGGAGTGTAAAGAAGGAATACATTTGATTATTGACTTCTGCTGCATGCTTTCACTTGCTAGCCTTTTTCAGCTTCCTTTCTCAAGGTCAAAATAAAATAAACATAAGTTGTTATGTAACAATCTGAGACCTAGCAGGATGGAATTCTCTCAACTTCTGCTTCGTCTGCTTCTTATTGTTGCCTCGTTTGATTCACTAATTTGTTCTTTGATCAAATAAACTCTGTGAAAGTTAATTTCTTGTTTCGAAACTATTAGAAGCATCTATTCAGAAAGGTATTAAGGTTAACAGGCTTAAACAAGAAGAGTTTTTATATAATTATCGAGGGCATCAGACCTATTGTAGAATAGTTGATCTCTGAGGGAAAATGAAAAACTGGAACCAGGAGAAGCGTTGGGCTGTGAGTCAAGGAAACTATCCAAACTTTACTGTGGTGATCTAAATGAGAAATGAACCCACAGCCTCATGCAGTACACTTGACTACTTAGTTTCCAACTGGGAATGATGTTGGGGATGGTTATAGAACTTTTAGGAGGTGGATGTTTGCCAGAGAATGTATACCACTAAAGGCAAGCTTTGGGTGTTTGTGGTGTCACCCTACTTCTGGTTTATGTTCTTGACTTCCTTCAGCTTGCATGACTTCCCCACCATGACAGACACTCCCCCTGGAACTGTCAGCCAAAATAAACTCTTCCTTCTCAAAGTTGCTTTTGGTCATGTGTTTATTGCAGCAGTAGTCTGTAGCTCATACACTTCCCTTGTCTCCTTTTTAAGAGATCTCCAGCATTTTCAGCAGCACTGTTGAGGTATACCTCACATGGTATAGAACTTAACAACACTGTAACTTATCAATTTTGTTAAGTTTATTTACCTTCTAATGATGTTTCAAATAAATCAAATATATGATCTTTTAAACCTGGCTACTAAATGGGAGCACATAGCTGTAGTTCTTTTCTTTGTATTACTAAATAACATGCATTTGCTTGGATATGGTGCCTTTTGGGCATCTGTTCACTGACAGATATTTCTGATTGTTTAGTGGTCATTAAGAACGCAGCTGAGTATGGTAGCTCAAGCCCATAATGCTAGCACTTTGGAGGAGAAGGCCGGGGATGAGGAGTTCAAGCCCAGCCTCAGCTGCCTAAGGTCTTAACTGAGGAACAGAAAATAACCCTGTTATGAGCATTTCTACACACAGCCTTGTGAGAACACACACTCATTGTCTTCTAGGACAGAGTTCTAGGAATGAGTAAGTGAGATATGTGGTAGGGTTTGCTTTCATTTTGAACGAACCCATCAGTTGGCTTCTCTGGTGGATGCTGTTTGGCATCCTACCACCCAGGCTGAGGGTTTTAGCTTCTCATTTCCAACATGGGTTGGTCGGCCCTCTCACGATAACTGTTTTTATATGTTTCATTATTTTCCCTTCTGCTTTTATTTCCCCAAAGGCTAATGAAAACATTGAATGCAGTTATTTGCATCTGTTCTTCTTCTCTAAAGTAGACATTTAAGTCCTTGACTCAATTGTATTATGTTTTCTTTTAAATTGAGTGAGTTTCTTATGAGTCTACATATAAGAATCTTATCAAGTATATCACTTTAAACTATTTTCTCGCAATATGTGGTTTGTTCTTTAATTATTCTCACTTGTATGTTTTGAATCTCAAAGTGATTTAAATTTTCATGATATTCAATATTTGCTTACTTCTTATGGATTGTGATTTTTTGCATCAAATCTAAGAACTCTGCCTAACCTAAACTCATGAAGTATTCTTCTCCTACCCAAAGGATAAAGAGTTTAAACTCCTTTAGATAAGTTTGTGGTACACATTTGTTGGTGATTGCAGATGATGTGATTTAAGGGTCTAAGCTTTTATCTCTTTCTTCTTTTTAATCATGTGATTCTATAACTGTCTTTGTCAGATTTGCTGGAAAGGCTATTTTATTTTTAAGCAGGATAATAGTAAAGTGTCTTATTACCCTGCTTAAAAATAAAAGTGCAAGAATTTATATCTTCTTTTTTGTTTTTCCAAATATAGATTTCATTTATTATCCTTATATTTGTGATATTTAAATTCAACATACTATTTGTTCTATATTTAAGATATTTAATGTGTTAAAAATGCAATGTATTCCAGTCACAAAATAACACACATGGTATGCATTCTCTGATAAGTGGATATTAGCCCAGAAGATCAGAATACACAAAGTACAAACCACAAACCACAAGAAACTCAAGAAGAAGGAAGACCAAAGTATGGATACTTCATTCCTTCTTAAAAGGGGGAAAAACACCCATGGAAGGAGTTGTAGAGGGTAAATATGGAACAGAAACTAAAGGAAGGACAATTCAGAGACTGCTCCACCTGGGAATCCTTCCCATATTCAATCATCAAATCCAGACACTATTGTGGATGCCAACAAGTGTAGGATGGCAGGAGCCTGATATAGCTGTCTCCTGAGAGGCTCTGACAGTGCTCGACTAATACAGAAGTAGAGGCTCACAGCCATCCATTGGACTGAGTACAGGGTCCCCAATGAAGGAACTAGAGAAGGGACCCAAGGAGCTGAAGGGTTTGCAGCCACTAAGAACGAACAACAATATGAACTAACTAGCACCCTCAGAGCTCCCAGGGACTAAACCACCAACCAAAGAGTACA
>NW_022196905.1:19460950-19468443 GCF_008632895.1 Mastomys coucha
AGGGGGAGGGGGGAGGGAACAGGGGATTGTTTTAGTTTTTATTTTTTTTATCTTTTTTTTTTGAGAGGAACCCGGGAAAGGAGGTATTGTAAATAAAGAAAACATCTAATAAAAAATAGGGCATAATAAAAAATGCAATGTATTCATAATATGCATTAAATAATATGAACATGCTAATTCATGTCTGCATGGATATATATATATATATATATATGTGTGTGTGTGTGTGTGTGTGTGTGTGTGTGTGTGTGTGTGTGTGTGTATGTGTTCATTATACACACATAAGCACACACAATCTTTTTGGCTCATGTTAATATCTACAATCCTAGTACTAAGGCATCTGAGGCAACACAAAGTGCATAAAATTGAGCCTATTTTATAGTCACTTTGAGGCCAGCCTGAGCTGCACAGTGAGATACTGTTTCCAAACAAGAAACAAATATCATTCCACCAATATTTCCTTCAGTATCCTTACAATTCTCCAGTGTGCTCTGAAGGTAAGAAGTGAGTGACATTTTCCCAATTTTGTTAGTTTTGACAATGATTTGTCTAACGTTCATGAGTTTAGGGTCAGCATCTCAATTTGTGTAAATAGGTATGCTGGGTTGTATAAGAATGGCATTAAATTTATTATCCAGTTTAGGAAGAACTATTACATTAACAATATTGAAAGTCTTTATTAGAAATAGTTTTTCTAATATGTGAGATACCTATTTAATTATTTTTAATTTTTTTCTGTAATATTTTGCAGCTTTTAGTGCATGTATCTTGCAATTAAAAACAACTATTTATACTCCTCAATAGCCTATTCTTCTGAATAAATAAAATTATTTTATTCAATTTTCCTTGCGGCAAATGTGTTTTTTTGTAGCCTGGGTTGATTTCAATCCACAACCTTCTTGCCTTACCCTTCACTGTTTGGTAGCATTATAGTATCACTGAAAGTGTGTTTAGGCAAAGTTGTCACTTCCTGTCCAAAAGAATGGAATCTACCTCTGGGTAGAGATATGCCATTGTCTTTTCCCATAAGCATTAATCCTGTTAGGTAGCCAATCACCTAAGCAAGAAATCCATGCCAAAGAGATAGAAGGATTAAATATCTCTTTAAGGAAATAATTTTCTTTCTAGAGTTCCTACCCACTAGTATAGTCTCTCAGAGGGCCAAACATACATTTCGTAAATCACCCAGCTTTTCTGAATTACTCAGATAAATGTAATTGTTTCTTCTCCATCTTTTAGCTTTCTTACGCATGTTTTTCCTAACAATTATGCTTCGTTGTCTCTAAAGTTCTCCTCATTACCATGTGGCTGCTTCTATTTTATTTATTTACATTCCATTTGTTGCTCCCCACCAGGTGGCCCTCCCAGATTTCTTCACCCTATTTCCCAGCCCCTTCACCTTTGAGAAGGAACCTTCTCCATCCCTGCATCCATCTTCCCTGGGCATCAAGTCTCTACAGGATTAGGTGCAGACAAGACAGTCCTCTGCTACCTATGTGCTAGGGGCCTTGGAACAGCCTGGGTATGCTCTTTGGTTGGTAGCTTAGCCTCTTGGAGCTCCCAGGCATCAGGGTTAGTTAACACTGTTGATCTTTCTGTCTAAACAATGCAGGGTCAAAAGTGGAACAGAGACTGAAGGAAAGGCTATCCAGTGACCAGCCCAACTTGGGATCCATCCCATGGCCAGTCACCAAACCCTGACACTATTACTGATACTATATTGTGTTTGCAGGCAGGAGCCTAGCATGGCTGTCCTCTGAAAGGCTCTACCAGCAGCTGACTGAGACATGTAGATACTTACAGCTGACAATTGGAGACTGAACCTGTAGACCCCTATGGAAGAGTTAAGGGAAGGATTAAAGGGGCTAAAGGGAAGGGCCGTGCTATAGGAAGACCGACAGTAGCTGCTTCTTTATGTGGCTGACTCTCGTGATGGCTAAACTCCAGCAGTGGATTTTCTCCTCTTCTATAGGCAGCTGCTGGAACTTACACCTTGTCTGCCCTTGGGTTTTTTAAACTCTAATAAAATTGTACTCAAGGTGTCATTTATTAATAAAATCAAGAACTCTGAAAGAGGCCCCCATTTCCCTAGCATTGATTGATGGTTTTGAAGGCATTTAGCCAAATTTTTGATAACACACAGTATGTAGACCCATTATATACTATGTAAATTGATTTACTGACTTGGGATCCCTGATTATTAACTCTTATACAGTTTTATAAGTTCTCTGAAAATTTCACACTCAGATTTATGATCTCTCTCCCTCCCTCCCTCCTTCCCACTCTCACTATTACATCGATACTACATTGATGAATATAAGAGACGAATGAATTTGCTTGTTTGCTCTATGATCTAAAGATTCAGAAGCATTGTAGGAGCAATCACGTAAGACATTAGCAGTGAAATATTCACTTACCATTTATCAACTTGCAAATGCTCCCTTTATAAGTAATTTATTAAAGGCATTAGCTATGAATGAATTGGATTTTGTCAAAAACCGCTTCTTCATCAGTTGGGACCTGTGATTTTTGTTTCCTTTACCTTGCTAATGCAGTAATTCATTCATTGATTTTTCAGATGTTAAGTCAACATTGCATCTCTGGGCTACACCCACTTGTTACAGTGCTACATCATTTTCATTGTATGGAGTTCATACTACCAATGCGTTCCTAAAGATTTTTCCATCATGTTAATAAAGAATTTTTCTACAGTTTTCTTTGGTGTACAGTACATTGCTGTAATGTTGTCAGCATCAGAATCAATGGAAAATTAAATTGGGGAGTTCCTTTTTGCCACTTTTTCCTGACTTGACTTGTGAAGAAGCATTATTATTCTTTTACTTATTTCAGAGAACTAAAAAACAAACGAACAAACAATGTTTTGCGTATTATGACGAAGCAGTTTGCCTTCACCATGGGCTTGGAGGCTATCTTATAGTAAAGACAAACTAGGCTTATTCCTGCTTATAAGGATTGGCCTATGCCTCACCTTAACTAAAATGGTTCTGTACTGTCTATTCCAGGAAATGGCAACCATGTCTTTGTTTCAAAACATTGTCATGGCTGTCCTGCAACTTTACCTTTGTTTCAAAAGGTTATTATAATAACCTGTTGTAATGGCTACATTGTTATGACTAGTTTGTTATGTTCTGATTAATTAATTGACCCATGATGATTTGGGTCAGAGGTCTTTCTTCACATATCTTTGGGATTTAAATTAATTTGAATCTTTGCATTTTGAGATGTTTGTCTATTTCTTTTAACTTTTCTAACATACTGTTGCAAAGCTTTCTCTAATATTGACGTGATTATTGTTCATCTAGGAGGATTGTTAGTGGTACCCTTAGTCATTCTTCAAGTCTAGTGGAATCTGTGTTAATTTTATTGTTTCAAATAACTTTCATAGAATTATCAGCTTGGTTCCAGTAACTCTATGCTTTTATATCTTCTATTTAATTGAGCTCTGCTTATATTATACTGGATTCTGTCTTTTGCATGCTTTTGTATGATCTGTTGTTTTGACATTAGTTTCTTATAGGCAGGAGTTTACAGCTTATGTTTCTGGCTTGAGAAATGAAGCACTATCGTAGCTTACAGCGGCTCCATTAACTACAGCAAAGGCTTTTCACTTTGTATCAGTTGCAGGTATATTCAAAAATCTCTGTGATTTCTTGTTTCTACCCACAGGTGATTAAAAATATAACAGTTTGATTACTTAATGTTTTCTGTGTTCTAATAGTACCTTATTTGCTGCTGTTAAATCTAAGTTTATTCTGTTGAATTCTGTTGTGTTCAAAAATTACACTTTGTGTAGTTGTGTCTGTCAAGCTTATTGGCAATTGTTCTATGGTGTAACCATTGTTCTCTCTTACACAATATCCACCTTCAATTGGCCAAATGGGCACCTCCAGTTGGGCTGTGAATTCATACCTCTAGCAGCTAGTGTAAGTCTCCTATAACCTTGCTAATTTTTTGTCTAGATTGTCTATTAACTGGTTTATAAAAAAATGTGAATATAATTACTCATTTTTCTGTCTATTCTTTGAATTCTTTAAACTTATTTCATGTATTTTGAGCTTTACTGCTAAAAGCATATATACATTTTGATTTCTTTGTTTCTTGTGGTTTGTCTCTATTTCTCCTTTATTATCTTTTTTTTAAAAGTTGTAAGCTTTTGCATTTTGTTCTTATTTTTTTTGTTAGTTGTCTTAGTGATCTAGAAACTTCAAAATACATCTTTATAACAATGGATTTCATGTTGGTATTAGTTCATTTTACACTTTCAGTGAAAAATTCAATATGAAGCCCCACAACTTCAGCTCCCAATACCTATGCTAACTGTATAGAAGTTCATTGAGTTGCTGTTCCTATCATTCCACTGGTGTTCCTGCCTAGAGAGAGGAGGTGGCCCCATCTTCTCACTGCTATGAGTTTCAGCTAAGGTCATCCCCATTGATTCTTGGGAACCTCTCTTATTACAGGTCTCTGGCACTTCCTAGAAATGCACCCCTCCTCCAGCCAGTTGTAAATTTCCATTCATTCTCATGGCCATCTGGCCATCTCCCTCATCTTTCTTCACACCTGATCCTGAACCCCTTCATTCCCCTTCCCATCCGTTCTCCTACCCATTTCCTTTCCTGCATTGGCCTCCTATGACTATTTTATTCTCTCTTTTTTTGTGTGTGAAATCCTTCGCTTGAGTCTTCCTCCTTGCTTAGGTTCTTTGGGTCTGTGGAGCGTATCATGGATATCCTGTATTTTACGGCTAATGTCTACTTATAAGTTAGTACATACCATATGTATGTATGTATGTATGTATGTATGTATGTGTGTGTGTGTGTATGTATGTTCTTTGGGGTCTGGGTTACCTCACTTAGGATGATATTCTCAAGATCCATCCATTTGCCTACAAAATTCATGATGACCTTGTTTTTAACAGCTGAATCATATTCCTTTGTGTAGACATGCCACATTTTCTTTATCCATTCTTTAGTTGAGGGACATCTAAGTTGTTTCCAGTTATTGGTTATTACAAATAAAGTTGCTATGAACAGAGTTCAGCAAGTGTCCCTGTAGTATAGTAGGATGTCTTTTGGGTATATGCTCAGGAGTGGTATAGCTGTGTCTTGAGGTAGAACTATTCCCAGTTTTCTGAGAAACCACCAAATTGATTTCCAAAATGGTCATACAAGTTTGCACTCCCACCAACAATAGAGAAGTGTTCTCCTTGCTCTACATCCTTGCCAGCATGCACTATCTCTTAAGTTTTTGCTTTTAACCATTTTGACCTGTGTAAGATAGAATCTCAGTTTTATTTGTTTTTGTTTTTTTAAATTTGGATTTCCCTGATGACTAAGGACTTTGAACCTTTCTTTAAATGTTTCTCAGCCATTCGAGATTCCTTTGTTGAGTGTGGGGATGGGAGATGGAGCCTAGACTGGGAGAATTGCCAAGCAATAATCAGCCCAACTAGAGACCCATCCCATGGGCAAGTACCAATCCTGATACTATTAGTGATATACTGTTATGCTTGTAGACAGGAGCCTAGCACAGCTGTCCTCTGAGAGGCTCTAGCCAGCAGCTGACTTAGATTGGATGGAGATCCAGGACTCTTATGGAAGAGTTGGGAGAAGGATTGAGGGTCCTGAAGGGGACAGGAATTCCACAGGAAGACCAACAGAGCAAACTAACAAGGATCTTTGGGTCTCTCAGAGACTGAACCATGAACCAAAGAGCATACACGGGCTGGATCTAGGTCCCCACACATATGTGGCAGATGTGCAGCTATGTCTCCGTGTGGGTCCTGAACAACTGGAGTGAGGGATATCCCAAAGCTGTTCCCTGTCTGTAGTATCTGTTCCCCTAGTTCAGTGTCTTGTCTAGCCTCAAGGAGGGAAGCACCTAATCCCACAAGAGACTTGATGTACCAGGGTGGGATCTACCCAGGTTGGAGGGGGGCTCCATTCTCTCAGAGGAGAAAGTTGGGGAGGGACTGTGGAAAGGGGGACTGGGAGTAGGGACAGGGATTGAGATATAAAGTGAATAAATTAAAAAATATGTTCAGTGATTTGTAGAGATCTGGGGTCTGGCATCTTGGTGCACTTTTTTTTTTGTTTGTTTGTTTGTTTTAATTGAATTGCAAGCTTTTACATAGTAAAAGTTCATACAATTAAAACAAATGAAAGCATTGACATATTTACTTAACTCTAAGGTGAGGAATATTTTCCTTTAATTCTTCCCCAGCTTACATGTGAAGTAGAGACAGGCACTGTAATGGGACTGTGGGGCGGGGAAATGGTGATAGAGGCTGCTATGTAAACTGCACTGAGAATAGGCACCTCTCTGGGGCCAGAGGCTTGGGACCTATCTCTTCCCTTTCAATGCACTGTATTCATAGATGCTTGTCAGATAAATGGATTGCATATATTCTCTCATGATACACAGTAGGGGCCATATTGAATTTGTTAATAGTATTATTTGGTAAACACACATTCTTTTAATAAACAGCATCTTATCAGTCTTTCCCATATGGCTGATGCTTTTGGTGAAAGCACCAGTAAGTTAATTTTTACCTGTTGAGCATCATGAAGATACTCTCCTGTCTTTCCCTCCAAAATTACTAGTTTCAACTTCCATATTTAAATTTGAAATCTATTGGTAATTTGGAGTTTTTTCCTCTTCTTTATATGCTACATGAAAAAAAAATCCCAAGATTTTCTTTTTAACTCTGCTGCTAATAAATTAGCCAAGCAGAATTTATTTATTGGATTGATCTCCCCTTTGTCCAACATGCTTCAGTATTGGCTGAGTCACATAGCACACGGATTTTGCTCACCCTATTCTGTTTTATACATAATCATTTAGAGCTATGTAATAATATGCTAATCACTATGACTTTGAATTAGTTCTCTTATCTCAACTGTGCAGTCCCAGTTGTTCTTGCATGGTTTTGACTTTTATATTCCTGTTTGTTTTTGTTTTTTAAACAATTCAATGATTTTAAAAAGTTAATAATAAAATGTGATTTTAATGGAAATCTATTGGATCAGCAGAATCCTTTAAAACAGTTCAATATCTTTATTGAGTCTTCCTGTCCGAGATATGGTGAATTCCTCCAGCAGAACCTCTTGGGATTCTTTTTTTATGGGGGGTGGGGTTTCAAGACAGGGTTTCTCTGTATAGCCCTGGCTGTCCTGGTACTCACTCTGTAGACCAAGCTGGCCTCGAACCCAGAAGTCCACCTGCCTCTGCCTCTGTCTCCCAAGTGCTGGGATTAAAGGCGAACGCTACCACTGTCCGGCCCTTTTGGGATTCTTAGAGCAAACTTTATTATTCTAGGCATGGAGATGTAGCACATTTTAGTAGGATGTACTTCTATTCCTTTTATAATCATGATATTATTTGATATTGTTGCCTATGTAATTCATTTCTATGTGTTTACTGTGGTATATGGGAAGACATTTCCTGTTGACCTGTATCTCTTGCCTTTTTTT
>NW_022196905.1:19468453-19496085 GCF_008632895.1 Mastomys coucha
TTTTTTTTTTTTGGCAGCAGAGTTTTTGCTAAATTCCTCAGGCTGGTCTTAAACTGATAATCCTTTCTCTCTCCCTATTGAGTGGCTAGAATTATAGGCATAGGCCACTGAGACTAGGACACAGTTGGTTTTTATACACTGACCTGGCTAAACTCTCTTCTTAACAGCTAATTCATTCTCATATTTTGATATTTTTAGTTTTATAGGGATATCTATAGATAATGGCAGATTGTTCTTATGAGACAGCTACCATTGCTTTGGTAAAATTGTAGAATCTTGCACTCATAATGATTCTCTTGTGAGAAGCTCTGAATAGGAACCCACCTACATCAATTTTATTTCAGCGACACTCTCAATCGTCCCTGCACTTATGTCCTATTTCCTATACTCAGGAAAACAAACAAAACTCTGCCTTATTTTCTGTCAGTGCTTCTCATATATTCTACAAAAGTACATCTAATGGTTTGAATTTTAGTGTTTATCCTAAAATTTCACATTTTTCATGCTTATCCAAAAATGTCTATATTTTCTTATGAAAATCAAAGTGTAAATAACTATTATCGAGTGGCTGTGAGACTTCAAGGAAGAAATAAGCTTTATGCCCCATGCCTTTGTGCTTCTGGCACACAGCATGCTCTCTTTTTGCTACGAAGGTATTCCACTTCTGAGAAGCACTGTTAATCCCAACACTGGGTATCCTTCTTACCAGCTCTCCTACTTTGTAACTGTACAGTGAGACTATAGCACGCAGAACAGAGATCTAATCCCTGGTGGAAACCATATACCTATGTCATGCTGACAAACATGCCCATGACCAAGGCAAATAAGAGGCAGGGTGCTGTGAACTTCTGAAGTGCATTTACCATAGAGAAAGTCTGAGTTCCTTAAGGGGGAATAAATAGTGTCAAAATTCATTCCTTTTATTTTATTTTATTTTAAAAAAAGGACATTGAGAGATTGATCTGCACAAGTCAACAAAGTGAATAGATTAAACCATACTTGATTTGTGATCATTTATTTATACTCAAGACATTCTTGGTTTCAAACCTGTGCCCTTTTGATGCAAGTGACTGACAGTCAACAACTGAAATGCAATTTCCCTTTTACCAGGAGAAGAGCTGTTTAATATTGTAGGTCAAGTTATACCAGCATGAAGATAATGGGCTATTCTTCAGATATCAGGGTTAAACCTCACTGTCTCATCCAAGCTAAGTCTATCCAAACATTTAGTTTCATATATACCACCTACTTTTGATATTCTATAATGAACTACATATAAAAAATACTTTCTTATAAAACCATCATTTTATGTGTGGGAGGCAGGGCTAGACTACTGTAAATTATCCATTAACTTTGGTGAGTTATCATAGACCATCCATCTCAAACAGACACAAATTTCACTTTCAAGCACTTTTTAAAGTTAGATTTTGACCCCTTTCTAGGTCAGAATGTCTTAAAAAGCAGAGACTTCAAAGTCAAGAACTCTCTGGCGAAAGGTATACAATTAGATATGTTTCAATGCTTTTATAGTTGTAGTCCTCAAAATAAGAAGTTATTTCTATTTGGTATAATTGATTCAAATCTCCTAATACAAAGCTTTCATTAAATAAATCTAGTTTATAAGAATATTGTCTTAGTTATTGTTTCTATTAGTGAGAAGAGGTACCATTACTAAGGCAACTCTTATAAATGACAGCATTTAATTGTAGCTGCCTTGCAGGTTCTGAGGTTCCATTTATTACCATCATGATGGGAAGCATGGTGGGGTTCAGGTACCATGGTGCTGGAAGAAGTCAGAGTTCTACATCTTCATCCAAAAGAAGCCAGTAACAGACTTTCTTCCAGGCATCTAGAAGGAGGGTCTCAAAGCCTACCCCCAAAGTGACAAACTTCCTCCAACAAGGCCACACCTACTCCAACATGGCTATACCTAATAGTGCCACTGCCTGGGCCAAGAATATTCAAACCACCACAAATATCATCATACTTCCAAAGTTTTTAATAGGCTAACAACCATGCCTTGGCTTAATCTCTACTCCCTCTAAAAGCATATGAGCCATCAAGGGATGAATATTTAGAAGTTTACTATCAAGGCAGCCACCAAGTACATTCTTCCCAATCCATCATTTCAGTATTAAAACACAGCAAATCTTGAGTTTATTTGCTTTATAGCTCTTATTTTTAAAATACATCTTGTTCATCCAAACAATAAAACTATATCTAAAATGATAAAAGAAACTGAATGCTGATAGAAATAAATTACATTGAATATCTTTAACTTTTAAATTTTTATTTTATTTTTAGTTATGTCTGTGTATAACTGTAAGTACAAATGCCCCAAAAGACAGAGGTATTCGATTCCTCTGGAGCTGGAGTTACAGGTGGCCACCTAGAGTGGTCCTGGGAATAACTGGGATCTACTTTGGAAAAATAGCATATGGTCTTAACTCTTGAGCCACTTCACAAGCTCAAAAAAATTGCAAATTTTAACATGTCAACAGATAGCAATGAATCCCATCAAATATCTTTTAAAGATCCTTGGAAGACTCTGTCCTTTAACTGTGATAAGTCCTATGGGCAAAACAAGCTGTAAAGAAACCTGTCTCTGCTCAAAAAATTTCCTATTTGTAGTGGGAAGAAGGGAAACTACCCTTGTGCAAATGACCACAGTACCAAAGTTCCTGGGCCATGCATCTGCAGAAGTGTATTGTGAAGTGTGTTTGTTGGGGGGCAGATAAAGGGTGAAAAATATATGTCAAACATAAACAGCATGCAAATGTAGAGTGAGTAATTGCTCAGTGGACACTTAGTTTAACTTTCCAGTGGTCTAGATGTCTTTTTTTCTCTCTCTCTCTAATGGAAAACACACAGGGATTCAAATTCTGACTTCCCATCTATTGAAGCCATGCCCATGAGGATTTCAAAGCTAACCAATTCCAACACATTGTTACCAATTGTAACTAATGAGAAATTCTGAATATCTCGGACACTTTGTTTTCAAAGTATCACTGATTAGAGGGCAAGAGTGTTAAAGCTTTGCCTGATTATCCTTTGGCAGGAGAAGAGGTCTCTCTTCAGCCTCTCCTCTCCTAGCAGGGAACTGAAGCCATGCCAGCTTTGGCCATCTCCTGACCACCTGAAGTCTTGACTAGCTCTTTGCCTGACAGGTGTACTACCACACATCAGTTCCAAGGACACTCAGCCTTACTGTCTGGCCTGGCCTCTGCTTCTCCCTCTTCACCTTCATTCTCTTACTGTTTATTTACACTAGTGAAGTAAGTTATTTCAATTGTCCAGTACAGAGCCTTAGTGTTTAACATTTTCTTTTTTCATATTTGTTTTTTTTTATATTTGAAATTAAAATATAACAATATATATATCACTTTCCTCCTCTTTCTTCCCTCCAGTCCCTCCAATGTAATCATCCCTTCAACTCATCCCTCATTCCCCCCATGCATATTCCCTCTCTTTTTTCTTTGGTTATTATTGTTACACACGTAAATGTAAAATGTATGATGTCTGTCGTCTGTCTATATTTATGTAGACACATTGAGTCTATTTTGTTGTTTGTGTATACACAATTCTATTTTCCATTCGTTCTTAAAATAATATACTTGAGGGGCTTTAGAAATGGTTCATGGGTGAAGAGGACTGGCTGCTTTCTCAGAGGACCTAGGTTCAATTCCCAGAACCCATGTGGTAGCTCACATCTATCTGTGATTTCAGTTCCAGGGGACACTGTATACTGGCTTCTGAAGGTATCAGATATGCAAGTGACATGCAGACACAAAGACACAATGCCCATACACATACAACCCTGAAAAATACACGACTTCCAAGGCTTCTCCATTCTCACCAAATAGAATATAGCTCATAGTCTCATCATAAATTTACCACCAGCTTCACAGGAAATACTCTGTAACTCCTTTCCCTGAACACTGTCCACTTATGGTCCGAGGCTGAATATGGCAACCTTCATAGTTACCCATTTCTAACACATTGACCTTGCCCTTTCAAGGATACCCATCTCAACAGGAACTCCCTTTCTTCTTCAATTTACATATTTTAAGATTTTCACAATGTGTTGTACGGACATTTAGGTATGCATATACCTGGTCAAAGTTTTAGTGGCATGTCTCAATGCTCAAAATTGGAAAACAACTTATTTATAATGTAAATCTCACTTGCAGCTTATGAAGCCTGTGGCATAGAGCCACCAAGCCTTGGTCCAGAAGCACACATATTTACAGACATCACAAATGTCTGCAGTACTCCCACATGCATCCATCCTTAGATGCATATGATAAGCAATAAGTCAGCAAAATCCAGAAACTCCGATCATGCCATTAGGTGAGATACTGAGATATTAGACCACTGGGCAAATCTATTTCTGCTCTCTTCAAAGCTGCCTTCTATGTCTTAAACAATGACTTAATTGAGTCATAATCCCGTGGCCCCCTCCGGTGCAGAATGCACCTTCATCAAACACCCTCCTAGAGAGTCACACCCATATAGCCCTACTTCCTTTGTTTAAGATAGGCAAGCACCCTTCCCTGACCAAGACTTCCTGTTGCTTCTTTTCATAAAGCGGGTCTGGCTTTTGATGTGCCAAGAATGCTTCCTGGGAAAAAGAGGGACCTCTTTCCCTGTCTAATTTGCTTTTGAAAAATATTCAATTATGTTTCTAGTTTAATTCACTTGATCATGAAAGGTAAATGAGTACAACAAACATGTTTGATTTGTCTTGGAAAGAGAGACGGCTTTGCAAGAACAAACAAAGTTAAATTAAAATAAGCGATTCTCCTCCTTGGTGGGATTGAATTCCTCCCTGCCCCCAAACTTCTTAACATCTATAAAACATAAGACAGATACCAGAAAGACAAAATTCCTTGATACACAGTAAGCCACATCTGTAACAACCCCTGACTGATGGTCTGTGTGGCAGGGCATGGACATGTCTATGAAAACACATACATGCATATTCCACTGACAAGAGCAGAGAAAGGGCTGGGGCCTGGGGTTCGCACCATCCCGATGGCGGGCGTTCCACCTACCGTTTTTGCAGATCGGGCAGCACTGATCAGGCTCATACACGGGGTCCACACATTCCGTCTGGGGACACGCCGACACTGTGCACAGCACTTCACCATTGGCTTCACAGCGACACCGTTCACATGGAGACACCTGAGACACAAGCCCATATTCAGCGTCACACCTCCCTTACACAGTCCTTACCCTACAAGTCATATCTTTATTTTTAGGGATGAAGACAGCCAGGTTCTTTAGGAATGGTGTTTTTAAGTGCTTGGAACCAGTGTTTTTCCAAATGTGGATACAAGCTCCTGGTGTTTACAGGTTACCTTAGGCTTAAAGGAAGGCATTCACTAGGGCTGGTGGCTATGCTCAGCCTCTCAGCTCCAGTTGAGGCAGCTCTCAGCTAAAGTGACTTCTTTATAAGAATCTCTTTGAAGAAATATTTCTGTTGTTTCTAAAATCAAATTACTACTGATTTCTTGCTCAACAAAGCCTTACTTTTCCATAGCCCTGATAATTCTGTATTCACTTAGCCTCGAATAGATCATTCCCAATATTTCTCAGAACAGGTGCTCAGGGAGAAAGGAAAACACAAGACACTCACATGGTCTTCTGAGGCTTGAAGCCCCTTGCCAGGAGCTGTGAAACTGTGATGTTCCAGAGCTCTTAGAGTGACACTAAGTGCCCTCATGAAATGGTTGGCCTTTTTTACTCTTAAGGAACTCAAGATGTGGAGGGATTAGATAACTTGCCTTCGCCAGATCTCAGGTCCATGCTGACTCTCCCTTCTCCAAGGTCCCAGAGGGTCATCCTTCACGTCATCAATTGGACCATATTCTTTTTGGAATGAAGAATTTAAGAGGTATCAGGGTCTTTCTGTTTGTCTGTCTCTCTTTTTCTCTGTCTCTTATCTGTCTGTCTCTCTCTGTCTCTGTGCCTATTTCTCTGTCTGTCTGTCTGCCTGTCTGTCTGTCTGTCTGTGTATGCGGCATCTCTCCGTTCTTTGTGTATGTACACACACACACACACACACACACACACAGAGAGAGAGAGAGAGAGAGAGAGAGAGAGAAAGAGAGAAAGAGAGAAAGAGAGAGAGAGGTGGGTGGGGGGAGGGAGAGGGAGACAAAGAGGGAGAAGGAGAGGGAGACAGAGAGGGAGAGGGAGAGGAGAGGCTTAAAACTTTCACAATAGTCCAGAATAAAATGTTGGCTTACTTTGCAAGTTAAAACCAAGTTTACAATATAAAGGGACAGTTTTAAGAAGTATTTTTGGCACAGTATAGTTTGGGGGATTTTGTCGCTGCTTTCCTCAGTTTTCTCTGGTTAAAGCATTGCATCTCTGTCTCAAGAGCAGATGTAGACAGTAAATAGCATTAGAAAACTATAGTGAGTTTTTAAACGAAAGACCTTGAGTTGCAAGAGGAAGTGTCAAGTGTATGTCAGATCCTTTAGCTGGAAGGATTTCAGGCAGGAGCCAAGAGGCCCAGATGGTGTGGATTAGAGATGCAGAGCCATGCTGCCCCAGGGGAGCAGAGGTTGAGTTAGCAAGGGGCAGAAAGGTCACATATCTGCATATGTCCTTAGGAAGCTGCTCAATAGCTAGACACCCACCCTTCAGCTAGGTCATACTTTAAGTAGAGAAAAGGAAGCTCCACGTGGGCTGGACTTTGTCTCATTTAAGGAGACAAAATGGAGTATATGTCAAATTCTTAGGCAAAATATGCACTTGAGAATTAGACTGTTCCTCATATTTAGGCAGAGGACTATGGAAATTGGGTGCTCAGGAATGTGTGTGATCTTGGCAGAAGTGTCAGACTGCATTGCCATGCAGGAGACAGGAACATAAGCATTGAATGGGCAGTTCGGAAGTGGATCTGGGTCCTGGGCAAAGTGGGAACCCCATTACCACTCATGAAAGACTGACATCTAGGAATTAGGCATCTGTAACCTGCTGGTGAACATGCGCCTAGGTGGTAGCAGCAGGGCACAGGGCACTTGAGGGTACCAACAGAGATAGGAAACTTCCTCACATCAGCCTCTCTTTGTAGAAGCTGGGATGGCCTGAGCCTAGGATTGGAGTAAAAACAGCTCCAGTGTGGGAGTTGATAAGAGTAGATGTGGGGTGGGGGGACGTGAGGGGGAGAGTACAAGAGAGACTGGCTAGAGGGCTAGAGACATGCTTAGAGTAACCCTGATGGAGCACTAATCCTGGTATTTGAGAAATGAACAAATCCTTCACTTCTCATGTTGCCATCAATTAGGCTACGTTTGGTTAACCAGGCATGCCTCAGAATAATGCTACCTCCTGATCAAGAAGCTCAGCGATACTTATCATCTGCATGTCTTGACTTATTTTTCTACTCTTGACTTGTACAGACCTGTGACTCTTTTAAATGTCATTCTGAATCTACTTCTGCTGACTACAGATGGAACTGAGCTATGTCCATCAAAGCAGGAATAGAGCTGAGGTCTTTCATCCAGTAAGCCATCACTCAACTCCATCTTCTGACCTGCTAGACGGCCCTCTTACAGCATATGAAGTGTTGCTAGGCTTAAAAATAAATAAAACAAAACAAAGAAAATGCAAAAACCCCAGTGTCCATGAGACTTCAGGAGCCAAGCAAGGATTAGTAACCAGGCTTAGCATCAGCAGAGCACACTGAAAAGTGACCACCTGTTAAGCTGATGAGGACTCAAAGTGACTCAGGCTAGATCTTCTCATACTTCTGGCTCTGACCCAGACTGGCCATCTACCCTTCTCAAACAGACTGTGTTCAGCAGCACCAGGCAACAGCAACATGCCAGGAGTAACCCAAACATGGGTCAATAAGAATAGTTTGGTTTTCCCAACTGGAAGTGAGAATGAAGACATTCTCTGTTCATTCCATGATTCCAATTGCAATTTCAGAAGTGTGACCTTCCTCTGCTACCTTTTGGGAGGTTGCAGATATGATGGTATTTGGGAACAGAGGTGGTGAACAAAGTAGTGTACCTGGGCCTTGTGAAGTTTGTTCTGTTGCTATGTACTTTAATGCTAAATACTGGCCGCCAAGGTCTGGTTGCCCCTAGGGATGAAGAAATCCTCATGGAGACCAAGTGATGCTCTGTAACCTTGTTTCTTAATTTAAAACCATTGGTTGAATAAAGATGCTTACAGTCTGTAGCTGAGCAGATGAGAGGCAGAGCCTCACTTCCTGGCTTGGGGTCTGAGGCAGAGACCAAGAGGAGAGAGGTGAAGGGAGAGGAAGAGAGAAGAAGACACCATGGGGTAGGAGATCTTGAGAACTGGCCACGGGGGCTGGCCAGCCAATTAGAGTAAGAAAGACCCAGGTGGAACATGGCAAGTTATAACTTCGGGTTATTGATAGAGAAGTAGACAAAATAGCTTAGAGATTCAATATTTGCCCATCTCTAGTGCTCTTAAGGCTTATTATAAGCATAAAGGTTTTGTACCTTTTATCTGGGAACTAAATGATCAAAGGTGGGGTAGAAATCTTTGATTAAATATTTACCACAATAGGATCTGGCCTCCTCTGCCTGAAGATTTCTAACTTCACACTGCTGGGCTTTGTCCCTTGTCCACATGGCTCTCTTAGTTACCACATGAGGCTATACTTGCAAGCAGCAGTTCTTAAAAGGAAATCTAAGAAATGTATCCTAAACCCAGAGCGGAACACATGCTTAGATTTATTTTTTTTTCAGTGAAACAACTCTAGCTATAACATGGATAATAAAGTATAAATAAATACAGTAATTACCTGGTAATAAAAGTAGATCAGTCATAATTGGGGATGCCCTCACACCACTCAATACTTCTGTGTTTGCCTATACCACATAAACAGAAGTAGCAGGGGCTATCACTAAGTATTGAGTCTGCATCTTTTGATTCAGTATAAGTGGACAACATAGTTAATACAAGAAATTAGCCTCAAGCATAAAATGATGACCATAAAAACGAACACTGTGCCTTACACAGGAACTAGGTGTTCCCATGTGACCTAAAGACTTCCTGCAAGACTCTACCTCTCAGAGAGTTCATCAATCACCAGAGGATCAAGCCTCAAACATGTGAACCTCCCCCAAGATGATGGCAAGTTATGTACATTTTATATTAGCAAACTTGGGTGGAATTAGGTGTCTATCTGTATGATGCTTTGTCATGGTCAGTTTTGTAACTGCAATTCTAATCATTAATATCACAAAGAGGGACCTAGAGATACAGAGAGTTCGTTAAACTTAAATTCTATTCTTGCCTATGTCTCTAACGGCTTTCCTGTGGAAAACAAGATCTTTTTTTTCTTTTGAGACAGGGTCTCATTATGAAGCTCTGGCTGTCACAGAACTCACTATGAAAACCAGGGTGGCCTCATACTCAGAGTCCTACTTGCCTTTGCAAGTGGTAGGGGCATATACCAACACATCCAGCTGGGAAACAAGAAACCTTTTCAGATACCTTTCTCCTTCTCCTTCCTATCTACACTTACAACATTTTCTCCCCACATGAGAATTGCCCCGATCAGCAATACAGCACTCCTTTCTCAAATCAATTCAAAGGCATCTTCTTGCTACATGCTGCAAGACAGGGGTGTTGCATGGAGGAAGAGGAGGAGTTGTGTGTGTCAACCTTCCTGTCATAATTAGTTTTCCTCTATTATACTTCCTATCCAGCGGTTGTCATAAGAACTGCTGGAGTAGGTACCATCAAATCCCATGGTGACAAAGGCAGCACTTCTTGGTGCCTAGGGACCAATTCAATGCTAAATGCAGATGCTAACTCAACAACAGACAAATGGGAAGAACAAAAATCCCGGAACAATCTCCCAAATGATTGCAATGCTTTGGTTATGGGATTAATTTAAGTTCAGAGGAGTATGTGCTAATAGGCTTCAGCTTAGATCTTTCTTCACCAACATGACTCATCATCAAAGAAAGCCCCCACTTCACCATTTATTGGATCCATTTATCCATTTGTCTTCCTAAACTCCAAAGTGTGTGTTCTGCAATTACACAAAACAAGGTTATCATGAAAACAAAGATATATACTAAAACTCATTTCCCCCTTCCTTCCCTTTCTCTGAAACTATTTTAGTTCTGGGATCCCCTGAGTTCAGCCAGGCACAGAGAACAGAGTCAATCTCTCCCTGCCTGCCCCCCCCCCCACCCCTGTTGTGGATAGGCCTGGTGCTGTTTGTATTTTGATATTAATTCCACTCTTCTGGGAGGGGTTGTGGACAAGGAGTGAGTAGTGCACTCAGGTAACTTCTTGTAAACCACTCCCTAATGAATAAAGGAGCCAATCACTGTGTGAGTAGGATGGACTTCCTGGTTGGATGGGGAAGAGAGAAAGGAGAGAGGGTCGCCTTTTGAATGTGGATATCCTGAGGACAAGGTGTAGCTGCTAGTGTTTCCCAGTTTCAATGGTGGATCCACCAGGATTCACCACCAGAGATTTAGATTTAATAAGGCTAACAATATTAGGATTAACTAATTGCTGCACCCAGCAATTGAGCTACTGTTGTTTCTGAGCTAAGTTTATATTGTGTTTTCCTTCACACGGGGGCTCATCTGGGTTCACCATAAAGCTCATAGGGGATTTGAAGCATGGGGCTGGCATGGTAGCATTCCACTAGTGAGAACTTAGCGAGCTGGGTGAAGAGATTTTGAAGCTCTGAGTCAGTCTCTAGGAGATAAGAACTGGTTAACGAGACTGCTGGGGCAGAGTAGCTGGATGAAGCATGGGAACTTGTTCATTTTAATATTTCCTGAAACCCCCACCCTCCCACTGCAATGGCATTTACTACAAGACCCTCAGCAGAGGCTAGCGATGGGAATATTAGCCTTGGAATTTCAACATCATAAGCTATAAATTAAATAAACCAATTTTCTTTATGCATTCCCTAGCTGTGAGTATTTCACGAAAGCACTAGAAAACATAGATATTGACTGAATCAAACAAAGAAATGGATGGGAAGGACCTACACCACCACCACCACCAAATGAGATTAAGTTGCACAGGACATGATGAAAAACATTAACTGTAAAATCTATACTGTGTTTTGTAAGGGTTGCCCAACCTTTCACAAAATGCTCAAGGATTAGATACTACACCTAAGAACATTTACACACTTAACCCACAAGGAGTTATGGCTAACAGTGTGATATTCATTAATGTGTTAATCTAAAAAATATTTTTGTATTAGCATGTGTATGGATATACATGCTCACATGGAGGCAAGGGGATAACTCAGAGGATTTGGTACTTTCTTTCCACCAAGTGGGTCTGGAGACTTGAACTCAGGTCACCAGGCTCAAAGGGAAAGCATCTTTACCCACTTTATCTCACTGGTTTCTAAAGTGGTAACTTAAAAATGGGGTCTGAAACTGTGTAAAGGGGAAAAGGGTATTAAACAGATAAATATAAAGTACGTGATCAAGATTGCTTCTAATTCTGAACATTGTCCAGAAGCCAATGGCTCCCATTACCCCTCCTTTTTAGTCTAACCCTCTGCTCTTTCTGTAGATATCTTCCTTAAACAGATACACCATATATTAAGTAAGCAAAAACCTCATGTTTTGTTGTTGACATAATTTATAAACTATTGTTCTAACCTATGAAAAGGAAAGTCTAAGGTAGGAGTTTATTCTGCAAGAAAAGGGAGGCTAGACCTCTGTGGCATCCCACACAGCAGAGAAACCTGCATTGGAAACATGGCATTGGCTCAGCAACCCTGGGAAAGCTCATCTAGTCATTATGTCGAGTATCTTCAAGAATCATGTAAAGTAATGCAGAAGTCAAAATATTTGCCTGGGCAGGAGAAGAAATATCAATGAGATGAGGGGTAGGGGGTTAGAGAATGCCAAATGATAATTTTATATAGAGATTTGTATAGTATTTATATATATTGTGTGTATATATATATATTGTATTTGTATATATTATATGTATTTGAGAGTTTCAAAGACAAAGCTTTCTCTTCTGGTGGAATGAATAAACTAGGAACAGAATAAACTAGGATACAGCAAGCATTATAGAGACAACTGCTGTCAGTGGAACAGAGGAGGCCATGTGGACAGGAGGACAAAAATCCAAGACCCAGAGCCATATATAAATAATGATACCTATACTAGAGTAGATGAACATAACACTGGAAAGACACAATATCAGGCCAGAGTCAGGAGGGAGAGAGGACAGAGATACAAACACAGAGGGGCATCTGTGATGATGTACATCCTCCTCTCATGGTCTTTACCCAGTAAGACAAGATGAACCTGGGTCTACACTAACCAACAACAACACATTTAGTTCCACATACCTTCCCTGCTGAGTTCACATCCACCATTAGCAGGGCCAAAGAAAGTACAGCCAACCTCCTGTTTGTTTTATTCTTGCTGTATCTTATTGCCCACCACTATGAACTAATCTACCAACTAACCAAACAGCCAACCAAAAGCCCCACACAGTTGCTACAGTATTAAAGGCTGAACCACAGGGTGGCACTATTAGGCAGTGATGCACTTAATGAGGCAGAATGCACTTAATGATGGCCATGGAACCATTTGAGACATAAGCAACCTCAGTCTCTTCTTCACTCTCATTTACTTCCTGGCCCTGAAGTGAGCAACATTGTCATGTTCCCTGCTCATGTGATTATGTGATGCCTCATCCTAGGCTCAAAAGTATCATGGGCTGGAATCTCCAAAAGTGTAAGCTGAAATAATCCCTCTTCTCTTCCCTTATAATTGCTAACCACGCCCAACCCTGTTTAGCTTTTGAGATCAGACCAGATTGGATGCATTCAGGGTGGTATGGTCATAGACAACCCCTCTTCTATTTACAAGTGGATTGCCTTGGATATTATGTTACAGTGGGAAGTGTCAGATGATGGACAGCAGTATTTCTTTTATTTGGTTCCTGTGGAGATGAATGAATACACACATGGCTTAATTAGTTGTCACAGCAGACATGATGGAAATGGAACTACTACCAGCACTGAGAATGTGCAAGAAATTCTATAAATCAATGATGAACTATTTTTACAAATCAAAAAGAAAAGCAAACAAAACCAAAGACATGGCAAAAAGTATAGGATAGCCTGAATAGCTAATTCATGTGTAAACGAATATGCCATTTGATCAAAAATCTGGAAAGCTCTAACCAAATGAAAACACATTCATGGTGATAATGTGGAGGGCACCAAGTTTGGACAAACAAGGATTCTTACCTTTTCTGGTTTGAAAATGGGAACTAGGGCTTTGCATCAGGCTATACAGGAGGTATCCAGGGAGAATTGGGACTGAGAGAAATTCTCCAAGGTTTTGCTTCTGTCTCCATTCTCTTTCTTTAGGAGGGAGATCACAGATGCTCTTCAGCTGACTCCAAACTTCAGCTGACTCTCTGGCTATAGCTTGCCTACAGGATGAGGGCATTTGGGGCCTCCTTTCACAAGCATGTAGGCTCTTCCCCATAGGTAGGCTCCATAGTTATTCAGACTGGCATGTCCTGGGTCCACCAGCAAAATGCCTTCCATCTGAGTATACATCCAAGCCCAAGACACTGACCATGTGGCACCAGTTAAATTGAAAACTAGAATCTTAGCAGTTGGGAAAATAAAACTGAGTGCAGTTGATTGTTGTAAGAGACCTGATAAGCCCTGTGTCACAGTAATCACAAGGAATCTGAGACAGCAGCAAAAATACAGGAATAACCATATATGAAACAAACATATGAATCTCAAAAGCATGATGAGGAACAGAGCAAGTTACAAAAGAACAGATATGGCATCTCATAGCATGTCCATATAATCAGCAATCCTTGCAGGGTCATGCAAAGAAAGGCATGGTTCACAGGGGTGTGCTCATGGAGAAAATGAGAAAGTCAACACAGGAGGCTAACTGACCTATCTTCTTATTGCAGTGAAGGGAGAGCAAAGACTAAGAAAGGATAGTGAGGGAGGTTTAGTTTTATATGTATCCTTTCATGTCATTAGGAGATAGTGATCAGAAACAAATATGGTAAGACATAGTACATGAGGGAAGCATGTGGTGTCCATACAGCCACCCACTGCTTATGCTTGTTGGATATATTTTATATGTGATCTTTTAAAAATACACATGTTACATGTCAAAACATAAAAATACATCTACTTAAAGTATACTACTTTAAGTATATGCTTAAAGTATGGCTGGAAATATCCCCAAGCCAACTCATCACCCCCGTGAGTAACTGCTGGTAGCAGTTTCTGGTGGCATTTCTCTGGGCTGTATCACTTGCACTAGGTGAACAGACAGTGAGGAGAGTGAGATGGATATCCCACGATGCCCTACTAAGCCCTATCAGAGGGTCTGACTGACATTTACCCCAGGGAACTGGCTTAAGGATGCTCCACAAATTGAGCAGGGGCACATCTGTCATGTTAGTACTTGAAAGACTGAATCAGGATAACTTCAGGTTTCCAGGCTAGCCTAGGCTACTCTGCCACGCCTACTCCAGCGAAGTCTTGTGACAAGCCCAAAAGTTTGGCCACAGACCAGAGGTGTACAGCTTCAAAGGAAGCCTCCTGGATGGCGTCCTCTAACTCAGATGTGTTTCCAGATTTGTCCTTGCGATGGTCGATGAAAGGTCTTGCACGCTAGGTGCCCACCAAGATATGATTTACTATCGCTAAACAAAATTGGACATTGCTCTCAGACCTTTACCAATGTTCCAACATCTTAGCCAAACCCTGGCTTGGAATTTTGTAAAGAATGTTACCCATCCAGAATAATTGCCTCTGGCATTGTTAGGGAGATAGTGAAAGGGGGTAGAGCACTGAAGCTCACAGAATGGGAGACTTATTCCAGGACAAGGTCAAGTAGAATCCTCATTTTCAGTCACATATGGCAGCTGAGCCACTCCTAGGAATTAGCAAGAATGAGACTTCCAGAGACATAGCCTAGAAGATTAGCATAGTGGGCGTTTTACTAAGGATGGGTGGGACCTTGAGCCAAGTATGTGTGTGTGAGACAGAGTACAGCAGTCAGCAGTAGAGTATTTGAGACAGAGATTTGAGCTTTGAGCCTCATGCAGTCCTCAACACCTGCCCCCGCACCCGGACCCAGAGCTCTCCGGCCTGGGGTGGAGGTGCAGCCCCTGTCCAGAAGAGGTGGCTGCTTTAGACCCAGTGTGTTTCAGGTGGCCTCAGATGTACCCTGACCGCTGAGCTGCCAGATTTTTCATTTCTCTTTTGTAATGACTGCAAAAGTCTGATGCCATTTTTGAGAAATACACTCAGATTCAGTACTTTCGTGTGTTGTGTCTGCCATTATTTCTTTTGTTGACCTGTCTAGGACCCTGTTCCCCTGCGGGTTGAGGGAGGCCCAGACTGGCTGACCCATGGCAAATCTCAAGGTAACATATATATACATAATCATAAACATAAAACAAACATAAAAACAAGTTAATTGATACATTCAGATCTCTAGGGGTCGGGATAACATTGACACATAGGTCTGTTTTCTCAGCCTCTTCCAGGCCTTGATGTTACCATCCTAGGATGAACGAATGCCATAGGCAGAAGAATTCCACGTACCCATGCTCCTGAAACTAGAGGAAAAGTATATGCAGTGACCATATATCAATCTCTTATAGACTCCCAACTAGAAACTCAAAACAGAATGTGGTGGTGGGGAGGGGATCTCTGGTCACTAAGACAAATGTTTCCCAATTTTTCCCAAGCAAGACAAATAAGGGTCAGGACAGAAAGGGAAGGGTACCAGGGGGTATTGGTGGGGCAGTGGTAGTGTCTACATTGTGACTGCACAGGGATTTGGGAACGGGAGCTTTCCGAGGCTGGTCACATTTCTTGTTGAAGCCCTGTGCTTTCTTATGGAAAAGCCAGGAAGAGGGAGATATCCAGTAAATGATCAAGGTACAATCAGAGCACCACAGTGCCTGACACACGTGGACAGAAACAAGCAAAATTGTGTCCAAGCCCAATTCTGCCCAACTGAGTGTGGAAACTAGAGCATGCCACTTGTGTATCAGTGCCACAGCTGAAGGATGGACTTCAACCATCACTCATAACATGCTTAGGCACATTAAACTTAAACTGCTATGGGATACAGACCACAGTTAGAGAAGACTAGTGCTGTCTTCTCTCACCATGCATATAAAATTTTTCTTAACCATAGAGACCCAAATCTACAAAGACTCAAGTCTTTTCTGTAAAATAGAGTCATATTCTCATGAAACATATGCATATCCACTTGCACAATTAAACTGTTCTCCAGGTGACTTACACTACCTACTTGTACCAAGTGTCCTGTCAATAGTTGTCTGACTCTATTATTTAGGGGTTAACAAATTCAGATGCAAACCTTCTAAGTATTTTTAGTCTATACTATATTGAACTGGCAACGCTAAGCCCATACATAAGAGTGTTGGGTAAACTCTGAAATGCTGTCCAGCTAGGTTTTCTTCTCACTGTCTCCCCCAAAGTCCTTCCAGCTCTGTATTTTCATGCAGGTCCCCAAATTTAGTTTTCCAAAGGGCAAAACCACCCACAACCACTAATAACCACATATGCCCAGTTTGTAGGTATTACCAGAGACTTTCCAGTAAGGAAGTAATCAATTTCAGTTCATCTGGAGCTGAACTTTCAGACATCAAAACTCAAAAGTCTGCAGGGCAATCTACAGTTCAGAGGGAATGGAAGTGTGACTTTCAGAACACATCATAGGGAAGCCTAAGCATCTTTAGTGTTGGAAACAAGGAACCATGGGAGGGAGGAAGATGGACAAGGACAAAGAGTCAAAAGCTGAGATTCTAGCTTGAGTCCATCAGAAGTATTCCAGTATTGGGGAGAGGGATATCTGAGAACTGAGAACTAGCGTTCACTAGTCTGGGTAGATTCTGAAGACTCCAGATGTTTTTTGTGAAAAAGCTGACCTCCACTATAGTACTGAAACTCACAAGTACAGGAGCCATTCAAGTGTTCTCACAGGGAATAGGCACTTAAGATACAGAAGAGAGAAAAGACCTCTGGTGAGCAGAGATCCTAAAGGAACTAGAACAAGACAGCTGTCAAGAATAAAGTCTCCAACACCACTGGGGGCTACAAAGAGGAAGACATTAATTATTCACAGTTATGGAAGCTGAGATGATGCTCCCAAGAAAACACAGGACCTGTAGCACCTCAGAGAGTTGACTGGATTCTTTAACAAGAAGCAAGGCAAGAAGCCAGAGAGCTGGCAAGGATAAGGTGCCCTTTCCAATAACCTGATGTTAGGGGACTCCTTCCTGTCTGGGTAAGTGAAAACCTGGCCCAATCTTTATGGGGAAAACCACCAAATCACTGAGTAATTTCCCACAGTAATGGGATTTCTGAGAAACTCAAAGACCAGGACAGTCCAACAAATGCCCAAGCAAAAACTGATACATATAACTCTTTTCAAGCAATTTCCGATTTTAAGGGGCCATAAGCCAAAGGAAATGTTCCTAAATTACAACTAATGATCTTCCAGCTCCCATGTGGAAATTTGGTCTGTTCCTCCTGACCCTGCTGATCAATTATCCAGAGGAGCTCAGATTCCAAGCCAGTTGCTAAAGTCAAGAACTGAAAACAGAGGCCTTTCTCACTGGTTCTGGTGGACTAACAGCCGCTCAAAACCACTGCCACAGTTTTGTCACCAGGTGGCGAAAGTGTCCTTTTTAGCAACTCTATCAAAACTGTGTGGCATGAAAAGTTGCCAAATGTTCTTGTGTGAATGTCTCACTAACTTCTGGTAAGTGAGAACTGTATTGTTTAGAGATGGAGCAAAGGGTTGAAGTGATTGATACCTTTTGAATTTGCTTTGATGAGTGAGGAAAACATATCCAGTGGGGCTGATCAAATGTTCAACTCAGGTCTGGCCTAAAGATAAACATCCTCACTGGTATGGAATCAGATTATAGGTACACACACACACACACACACACACACACACACACACACACACACACACCATTGACTATAGTCTCATTGTCATCAATGAGTCTCATTGTCATCAGTTTTACTCTACTTCCACATTTTGCCCTGCTGACTTACTAAACTATTCACCCACTTTCCCTCAAATCTGCCCAGGAGCCATAGTCCATGTGAGTCACTGGAAAGCTGGCAGGCACCTCTTGTTTTCTGATGGAGAGTCATCCAACAGGGCTATCACAGACAAGCTCTGCTCTCCTTTGGTGCTTCTGTCCCCTTTCCATAGGTAGGGGGTGTTTCCTTACTGGAATGAAATAGACCTTCCTCCTTCCTTCCCCTCAAATCCAAGCAGAAGCAAGCAGCCACTGGGCATTCAGCCGGGCTGCCTGTGTGCTTCAGAGAAGACATTTTTGTCATCCCTTGTCCTCCACGCTCTATCAGAGAATGGATTTGCACACAATGGGACTTAATTAAGAACGGTCCCCCAAAGCTGTCAGTTTCTGAGAGTCTGGAAGAACACAAAAACCCCATGGACCATACTGCAAATTCACAGAACAGCCTAGGAGAGGAGGTGGGGTGGCCCCGCTTTCTTCTTCAGCACCAGCCAATAACATTGTAAGATCTTCCTCTGCCAAAGACTTTCAAATCCTTGTCTGAACAGTTTTCTCTGATTAGTGCAGATCCTACAGAAATCTGCTAGGGCAGGAAAGAGCAGAAAATGGTACTCATATGACACATGGATTGGGTAGCAAAGAGCTGAGAAACTTAAAGGAATAGAAGAAAGCAAAACAGCATCTTCTGCTGATGGTTCAGACATGATGCCTGCAGATTAATCAGAATGGATGCTTCAAAAGCAAGTATGCAACTTCTGACACACCCCCCCCCCCCCCCACACCATTGGAAAGAGCACGCCTCTTTGATTAGCCTTACCTCCTCTCTGGCCACTGCAAAGAGCAGGTGAGCTTTTTCAAAGAAGGTATTACAACTCTCCTTCAAACATGGCCAGCAGCTGGGCCCTGCAAAACCTAGAGAAGTTCCTGAGCTTCTAAGACTCTAAAGTCAAGTGATTTTGCTATCTATCAGGACCAACATAGGAAGGTTTTGCTTTCCAACATGTCAAAGGCCATAGGGCTGTATATAAGCAGTCAGACTCAGAGCCCAGCATTGACCTGCCTTGGGGATCCTAGGTGAAATTGAGACTCTTATATAATACTAATAATCAATTTACTCATTTACAATTAAGCCCTTATGTGATGTGTATATGATCAACTACTTAGAGCCCTCTTGTATGAAAGAAGGCCCTCCTGCACTAAAAGGTAAACCACCTTTTTCTAAACAAAACAAACGAAAACAAAAACAAAAAAAAAAAAACCACCAACCAAACAACAGAACAAATAATAACCTGGAAGATCCAAACTCTTAAGTAATCCTTGGGAGAGTAAAGCAGAGGGTA
This sequence comes from Mastomys coucha, assembly GCF_008632895.1. Classification (NCBI taxonomy): domain Eukaryota; kingdom Metazoa; phylum Chordata; class Mammalia; order Rodentia; family Muridae; genus Mastomys; species Mastomys coucha. The sequence continues at coordinate 19,487,884 of NW_022196905.1, forward strand.
TAGTATTCACTGAGCATATGAGGGACTAAAATCAAATATGTTCCAAAGAATAAGCTTTGAAAAGACTTGTGAATTGATGCCATTGCAGGGAACATAAACTCAGTTTAGAGATCATTCAGGTAGGAAAATGACACAGTGAACAAGGTGAACAGAGTTGGGATCTATAGCCAAGTGAAGACAAGTTTAATGCACTGAAACTAGTGTACATATGTCTTACACACACACACACACACACACACAGAGAGAGAGAGAGAGAGAGAGAGAGAGAGAGAGAGAGAGAGAGAGAGAGAGAGAGACAGACAGAGAGAGACAGAGAAACAGCCCCATGTTTCCCTTGGCATTCTTAATTAAGAGGGCAAATAATGCTCATCTTAAGCAGATAATCATGAAAATATCTAAATATATGTTCCTTTGTCTTTGAACAGTTCCATGACCTGGGCTTGCACCCACAGCTCAAAGGTGGTGCTTCTGGAAACCAGTGTGGACTCCATCAGTTCAGCTGTCATGTTATGGTCCATCTGAGTGCATCAGCTGTCAATTACTGTGTTAGAGCTCAGAGCCAGCTCACTATCTGCACTGCTGGCTCCCTTCAGCTGTCCTCTACCGAGGTAGCCCCCTCCTGTGCCATTCACACACATGTGAATAAAGTACCAGCAGTGTCTCCAGGTTACCCAGCCTTTTTGTCTGAGGCCTTAACTTCTATGCAGAGGAGCCTACAGGGCTCACTTACCCACAGAGAGACCCACTTTTGCAAGCAGACATATAGGAGCCAATATTTTCCTGACCCAACCATTAAAGTGTGCTCCTCTTCCTTCCCTACTACCTAGGGCAAGAGGATCTTATTTTCTTGGCTTCCTGGAGAGCCCTGGAGCCCAGAAGCTCTGCCAACAGCAAGATGCTATCCAAGTTGAGACTTGAGAGCAGAATTTATCCCTCAACCCACCCACCTCTCTTCCTCCAGCCTTGTCAGTATCCTTTTTGATTTTTAACTCACCCAACACTGACATTTCTATATGCCTGACATAGCTAGGTACCAAGAGTGCTCAAGGCTGTCCTGATCCACACTGATCATCTGCTGACCACACCCAAGGAAAAAAAAAAAACAGATCTTCTACTGTCTGAGGGACTTTCTGTCTTGAAAGTCATAAATCTTCACACACCGAAAGCAATTAATAAGAACAGTCACTTGCTTGAAAGTAATTTGATTGTATTTGACTTGAAGCCCTCTATTAAGAGTGAAAGATCTTTGTAAAAGGCATCCAAAATTTAAAAGAATGAGGACATTGTGAAAGCTGGGCATATGGAGCATTTGTATAGTTGGAGGCACTCCTTATTTCAGAACTTTCCCAGTGCATGATGGGTACAGGGGACCAACTAAGAAGGAATATCATTTTAAAGTGATTTGATATTTATTACAGAGAGCACAATAAAAACTGCCCATGGTCAAGGGGAGCCTGGTGATGCCTGTGATGGGCAGCTTTGTCAGCAGAGGGCCTTTGAATATGTCCACTTATTTCTTGATCTGGCCTAAAGCTGAGACTGGCCCACTGGACCTCTTTTCTGAGATCATTCAAATGGTGGACTTAAAGAGTTTTCCCATTTAAATTTCCTAATTCAAATTATAGGGCAAGAAAATGAATCTGGGTATAGGTATATATGTTCCATCTGGCTCTTCTTCATCCTCCCAGGGAGACAGGCACTGTGCAGGATCCATTTATTTATCATAGTGTACCATGAGTATGAGTTATCCAGCTGTTTTACACACAGTAGGTTTCCAAACATAGACCTAGATTCTACTATCTGATGCCTGAAACTTCCTTTATACTCTGAAGTCTGACAAATCATTAATTGGAAATATAGGCATATGCCATTTTGCCCAGTTTATTATTGCTCAACACTAGATTACTAGGCTCCTTCCTGGATGACAGTACTGGATACAGTGACCAGATTAACACTTGCTTTTCCTATTTTTTTCTGTCTTTGTTACACAGTCATTGATCTTCAGGTCAGTCTGCCTTTTGCAGCTCTGCATACAATATCTTCTCTGGCTGCTCATAGTGCTGAACATCTTTCTTATGTCCTTGGTCTCACTAGTCTCAGAATGACAAAAGTAGACAAGTTTTCCTTATCCTTGCTTATATTTTCTGGGTTTTCTGAATCAGAAAATTGGTGTGTGTTGTAACCACAAAGTCATGGAACTGTCTCCTGATTCCTCTCACAGTTTAGTAAGAAACCACCAGACCATAGTGTCTCTTTTCTCTTCAGTGGAACATCTTGCTTCTTTATTCCATCCACATGTCTGCTTCTCCATACTTATTTGCCAACTCACTAAATTAACCCTTCATCAGTGTCTAATCTTGTATTGGCTACTTTTCTTGTTACTGATATGAAGCAATGAACAAAAGCATCTTAAAGAAGGGTTGCTTCAAGGTACAGAATATAGAGTATTTCATGGTGGGGAAGTCAAGGTGTTGGTATGTGAGATGGAGGGTCCCGTTGCACCCTCAGTCAGGAATTAAAGAGAGATGACTCTGCTGTTAAACTTGACCCTACTCCTTTTCTTTCAACTGGACATCCATTCCATTGGATGGTGTAGCCCACAGTCAGGTTCTTCCTCCTACTGGAAACCTCTAACTGACATGCCAGGGAAGTGTACCTCCTAGAGGACCCTAAGTCTAATCAATTTGACAAAGACGACTAAATTCATAAACCTACTTCTGTTCAACCCATTGACTACTGGACACAAACTCCTCTCTGGGCATCACTTCATTAATATAGGCTGCATTTGGTTCTTTTAGTTTTTAAGCATGGCAAGTGGCTGGGATACATTTATATCTCTTGCCTAGATACCTTATTTCAGCGTTCATCTCTTGACTCGCATTAAATGCACTCAGTTCTTATCTCAGGATCTCTAAGAGGTTCAACAGCTTTGATTTTGCCTTCTTGCTAATGAGTCTGATTTTTCCAACTAATTCAGGTTTATTTGGAGACAACTCACATTGCTTAGAATGCTCTTTGTGATGGTTCTAGGAGACTAGGTGGAAGGTGTATCTCCTCTGTGTGCTTGCTTAGGTTAGGTACTTTTGGTCTCTGCTCAGTCAGTTAACTTGAGGAAAGCGGAAAATCTTGTGTTTTTCACACTTCATGGAAAGAACAAACTGACTTCACACCTCTAAGAGGACATGAGTGCAGAAATTGGAACCACACAAAGAAACCCTAACTCTCTTTCTCCTTAACAGTGCTAAGGCCCTGTAAGGAAAGACCCTGGCTTTATAAAGCAAATACTGATCTAATTCCCTCCATGGCTTCCTAGACTCATGAGACTTGCCCCATCAGAGCTAAGAGGCCTCCAGAGGGCCCCTATATGAAGTCAGACTGCTGTATGGATTATAATTTCCACCTCTACGGATCAATGTCTTTTACTTTCTTACCATCTCAGTTTTGCTTTTCAAAAGATGCTCCTAGGGTTGGACCTTTTATGTTGTCTCTTAACCTATGTATTAAAGACTCAGTTCTGAAAGCTACTATTGAGAGGTAGTGGGACCTCAGATCAATAGATCTACAGATAGATCCACAGCCTTTGAGAAGATGCTCTTGAAGGGTATTGAGGAACCTTGGCCTGGCTCTCCCTCTCATTTTGATCCTGGATCCTGATGTGACTGGTTCTACCCTAACATGTGCTTCTAACATGATATGCATAGCCCCTCACCACTGGCCAAAAACAATAAGGCCAACCAATCATGGATTATAATTTCCAAAATTGTGAATCAAAACCCTCTGATTTTATTAATAGATTTTTCTTACTTTGATTGAATATTGACAAGCATGGATATGTTTTCTATCATATCCAGGATTTTGTGTATTTTGTAAAAGGTAGAATTTTGCCCACCTTCCATATTGCCATGAAAGTAATTGTCTCTTGTTTAAAGCGTAAATTCTGTCATAACTGGAAATGAATGTAACTACAGAGCATTTTATTTATTGGTCTTCATGCTTTTCTACTGTCCCGGGGTCTCTGAGAGAACTCACAAGGCCACAGGCAGATGCCTGACATCATCCTTTTCTGCAAATTCGAAAGCCAGGCCATGTCCTGGCCGCACCCCAATGCCTGACAGAAATAGAATGAGACGAGAGATCCAGCTGGCAGGATATCAGCCTAGGAACACATGAGCAGCAAGAAGGACTTCCAGCTACACGGTCAGAAAAGTACTGTGAAGGATGGTTCAGAGCAGACCAGCCTGGGTAGAAAATCTACCTTTCATTACCTGATAATGGTTTTGTTTGAACAGCTTTTTCTTTCCCTCAGGACATCTGTCCTGGAGGCTCTGATCATTTAAAAATAAGCCCTCACCAAGAAGTGAGTTCATTACTACTAATACTGAGCCATAGCAAGGAAGAATGGCTTTCTCCTGCCTACTTAGATCTTCCCACCAAGACCCTCTAGATATGTCATACTACAGTGTCCCTGCTTGTCAACTAGAGGGTCTCATTTGCTTCTCACGCAATCTACAAGATCTAGCCCAGTGCATGGCATATGTTAATTAAAATATTTTGAGGAAGTAACTGCCAGGATGGGTTTTATGTCAGAATTTATCAATAAGGAGATTTTAATCTGAATAAAATTTCTTAAAACACAGTTCTTCTAATTAGTAATTGATGATTAGGGTATCTTCAGATGGAGGCTCGGGGAGATCTAAACCACATCATGGCACAGCTACTTCGCAAATCTTTCCAGGAGAACTCATCTGAGCATCTGCACAAGTGTTGAGAGCAGGACTGTTCTGTTCAGAGCGTCATAAATGCAAACTGTTCTCATTTTTTTTTTCTGATGGTAAGAGATGTTCAGGGTACCACCTATTTCACTCTGCCAGCAAACAGGGCAGACCTGAAAGTGTTCCAGGGTGCAGTATGTGGCAGACCAAGACTCACACTAGCATGTTTACATGCTAAGAACTCTGTGCCTACAACTGAAGAAAGTAGGACATGACAGCAAACAGTATGAGGATCCTAGAACTCCTTCAGAGTACAAGCAGCTACACGGCATTGAATAAAGTACTCATTTTCTAAGGGTAAATGTTAGGACTAATATCTACAGAAACAACAACTGCTAAGTTGAGAGAGAGCCATGTGTGGGAGCAAATGACTTCCTAAGGCTGTCTCTCCACAGCTGCTAAGAGTCATCCCATTGCCACAGGAACTAGACAGCTGCATATTGACATGAACCTTTTTCATTTGTTTGATATTGGCCCTGGACAAACAAATGTCATAGATAAGTTAACTATTGGGAAACCTCCAGATGGATTTGACTGTTGGCCCCAGGTGGGTATGGTCTTCGCTAAGGTCCAGCCTACCTCTTGAGACCTAATGTTCTGATTGAATCATTGCCCTTTGCTCTTATGGGTTGCCTAGGACTAAATGTTTTTATTTCATTACAATTCAATAGTTCATAATTTAAAAGACACAGACATTTATTATATTTTGGGTCCAGAACATCATAAATGTATATAAATAAATGTTTAGCTAAATGGATTCAGTTATTTATTAGGCATAAATGTCATTCAGGTGGTTGAATATGTGTAAATGTTCTTTTTGTACAAGTAGCTGGATCTAATTGCCATTCTCATTGCCACACGCAAAATGATACTTGCTCAGTGAGGAGAGATAGTAATAGCATTGTTTTTGGCTAAGCAATACCAGTCAAAAGAATATAAACACCATTAGAATAAAAAATGTGATTGAGTCTGTTTTACTGGCATTTATCCAAAATTGCAACAGACATCTATTTAGACAGAAGGTTTGGTTTTATGTTTCATGTAAAAATACTCTTCTCATTGATGAAAATCTAGAAATTTTGGTGATACAGTTAATGGCAAGCCAGACACTGAATCTTTCAGAGAGAGAGAGAGAGAGAGAGAGAGAGAGAGATTGCTTTAAACTCAGTAGCTCCCATCCAGTTTTCCTGCAAGAGTCCCAAGTTTCTTTGCTTCTCAACAGTTCTGAGATCCAACAGACAATTCATCGAGCAATGCCTACTGATAATTCATATTCCCTTTATCAAAGAAAAGTGGTTGTCAGTTGAGTTTCTCATTGCTCTGCTAACAGTGTTGAATACCTTGAGCTGATACTCTCTAACCAGAAGCAAGGAAACATGAAGTGTTAGCTATCTAATACATCCTTACTTCCGTGAACCCCATGAGCTCGATTGGCTTGAATGAGATACTGAACATGGTTACAGACTTCCATTTATACCTTCATGAATCCTTCAGAACCAGAATTCCCACAGTGGCAGCAACTTGTTGGGTTGATCAAAATAAACTTATTTCTTGTTAATTAATTTCGAATTCAGTCTGCTTCTTCACTAAATGGTAATCATCATGGGGGACGGCATAGCAGAGTCACCTTCCAGCTGCTGTGACTTGAGGGTGCAGCCACAGAAGCAACACACAAACTCTAAAAGTGGCACTCAGAATGGAACTGACACAATTATATGGGCCAAGCTGATATTCAGTGGGCCTGGAATTATCCTCATCTTTTCCTGTGCTTTTGGCCTTGTAGATATGTCCCTCTCCACTCCACATGTCTTGTTTGTCCCTTGGTCTCATTGCCACAAGGTGAACTCTTGTCATTGACACTTTGTGCTACAGAGAGAATATAAATATCTAAAGAAAGAGCAACTAAGGAGATAAGACATCCTTTTACAAACCAAGGAAAACATCCTAGACATAAACAAGCCTACATGTGCCTTGATCTCACTTTTCTAGCCTCTAGAACCATGAGGCAATTCATTTCTATGTCTTAGGAAACCCATTTTTTTTAAATGGTACTTGTTATGGAAACCCTAGCCAACTAATATCCCTTGAAAGCACAAAGCAGATAGAACTTGTTCTGTGTTGGATGTCTGCTGTTGCCATAACCTGAAGAACAAGACAATTGGCAACCAGTCAAGAGGCAAAGGTAAACAGTTCTGCTACTAACCTGACCTCATATTCAGGAATATAAATGGGATCACAGCCACCGGAGGAGTGAGGCTATCATCTTTGTCACCATGAGCACCTTTGAGGTGTTTTGCTGAGCAGTAAAGTCTTCTACTGATATGTAGCCATAAATAATAGTAGATTTGATAAGGGTTAAAATATTCAGAAAGGAGATAAAAGTCAGAGATGGGAGCCTGCTCCAAAAGGGTTGGGAAGCATGTGTACAAGGATAGGGAAGCAAGAATCAAGTTGATGCTGATCTGTTATAGGAGCCAAATGCCCCAAACATCACAGACAACTGCTGGCAGGTGGAAGCCCCAGAGTTTTATCTGCTTTTTACTTCCAATGTCCACCAGGCAGGGCCAGCATTTTCCTCTGTCAGAAAGCAGAGACCAGCCTGTTACAGGGCTCTGCATCTTCTTAGGAAAGAAAGTCTCTTTCCTCTTATTTCCAGCTCCCTTCCTTCTGTGTTAAGGAAAACAGTTCTGAACATTAGTCTAGTATGTCATACAATAGATTAATGGACAGATAAAATCTCTCTCTCTCTTTCTCTCTCTCTCGTTCTCTCTCTCTTTCACTGCTATATGCAAGTATGTGAATATTTGCAAAGCAAATATCCATCCAAAACCTCCAAGGACTTGAAGCTGACTCTGTACTCTTCTATACTGATCCTTTGCAGAACCTCCCATCCAAGCATTGGGTCCTTGCACAATGTTGAGAATCAAAAGACACAGGCACAAATGACTTATATGAACCATCCCAAATGAGAGAAATGACTAGAAATTTACTTGATACCAATAGCAGGGAGCAAGCATAACTTAGAGTAAAACCTTTATGTAAACTGTATATTATAATAGAAAGCACATAGTTAAAGTTAATGACAGCTTTGTGATATCCAAACATGTAACATCCTAGCATGTATAAAGCTAAGCATCCTGAAAGTTAAGAATGAAAAGTCAGGCTGGAGACAGCTCAGTTAGTTTGCTTTGCAAGTATGAGGACCAGGGTTCAGACTCCCAGCACTCACATAAAAGCCAGGTGCTGTGGCATACCTCTGTAACCCTCATGCTTTGGACAGGGGGAAGGGTGGAGCCAGAGAATCTCTAGAGGTGGCCAGGCTAGCCAAATTAGTGAGCTTCAGCTTCAGTCAAAGACTTTGTCTCAAAAACAAGGTGGAAACTGAGGAAGACAGTACATATTGACCTCTGGCTCTATGTATGTATGTATA
>NW_022196905.1:19496112-19530087 GCF_008632895.1 Mastomys coucha
CACACACACAAGAGGGGGTGGAGAAGGGGGGGAAAGTATGAAAAGCCATTCAAAGAAGGAAGATGTGAAAACTAATCTTTCCTGTTTCCTTTGTCACTATCACCTCTTTTCCCAGAATTTGAAAACATATTTCAACCTATACAATGTCAGTTTTTGCAAGCAAGAATCAAACAAGGGGTTGCCCTCCCTCCAAAAAAGAAAAGGCAGGGTTTTTTTTGTTGTTGTTGTTATTGTTGTTGTTTTGTTTTTCCTCCTAGAATTTGGCAACAAATTATGAGAACAGAAGTTTGAGTTCTCTTGTATTTGTGATTTCAGGTGCAAGGATGGCTCCACTGGGAAGTGTTACAGCTCTTTATTTTGTAGGAAAATAATTCCTTAGCTCACTTCACAAAGCCGTTCAAAAGTGCTGGGGAACTCTATAACTAGAACAAGCAACAAATGTTACTAATTTAAAAACAACTGTTTGTCTTTGACTTTATAAGACTCTGATTATCTTATGAACTCAAACCACTTGAGAGAATTGTACTGGGAATCCAAAACATCTGGAGAGCTCTCTGGCAGCATCCTCAGGACACAGGAGCCATCCTGAGCATAGTATTCTTGACTCTACATTTCCTAAGTTTGGGACCTGTAAAATTGTCATCAAAGTTGTCTTTCTCCAAGGTGCTGAAGGCAAAGAATGTGGTATCTCTGCAGCTATTCCCTGCTCATTAGCCTGGGGGACAGTAGGTTCTTCCTCATTGCATGTCTTGTTTTAGGCATGCGTTTGGCCAGCAGGAAAACCCAAATGGAAACCTATGTTTCCTAACTAAAACACAAAGTCAGTTTGTGTTTTGCACAGTTTGCAGAATATCTGTAGATCAGCTCCTCCTGCCTGGACACTTCACTATGTCCACACGCTGGCATCCACTCCACTCATTAACTTGCCTTCCACACATGGAGTCCAGGAATCCACAAATTTATAGGGGATTCCAAAAGGCTTCTAACTCCAGCTTTAGAATTTGGAGCTTCAGGATGCTCTCTGCTGGTAGGGGAAAAAATGTCTTTGGAATGCTAAACCAAAGGCCAGAGCTACCCTGGGGTGTTTGCAAATGCAGACATGAGTACAGTTTTAAGGTTCCTAACCCAGAGGCAGACAATGCACCTTGAACCATGCCCAGCACATGCAAGCAGTTCAAATGGAATGTAAAGGTGAAAGCATAAACTATAGAGCAGAATTTCTTAGCTTGGCACAATCTGCTCTGCTAGGTGCTCTGCCTTTGGAACATTTTAAAAATATTCTCTGCCTCAGTTTCTTCTTTATAAAACAGAGATAGTCTACCTCTTAGCCTAATGTATAGCCACGTTAAATCACTCCCTATGAGAACCTTAGCCTGGAACCCAATAGAGAAGATCAAGAGAAATAAAATGCATTGTATTCCTCTAAGATTAAAACACTTTTAACGAGAAACTGGGCTTCTCAATATTGCTTTCCAGTATGTTTTGACAACTAGTAAATAAAAATATTTTCTTTTCATACTTAGAACAGTTATTTGTTAGTCTCAACTCCAGATCTAGGGGAATGGCTTATGCATATAAATGGTCTTCCTTAATTAGCCATTAACTAAAGACTATGTCCCAAGTGGCAGGGTAATTTACACTGTGTTTGAAAACAGGTTGAGCACTTCACTTCTAAATTAAGGAGCAATGAATTCCTTTTGAAATAACCCCCGCAGATATTCCCTTAGTGTCAAGTCCAAAGAAACCTTTTTACAGCAAATACCTGATCAATCAATACAGACTGCCCACACTGCTCTAACAAGGACTACCCCAGCCCTGAAGAGAGGGCATGTTAAAGGGGTACCCAACTGCTCTCCACCTCAGAGAACTAGTGAAAGCATTCTCTTCAAAGAGAGAGGGGGTGGGGGATGCCACAGAACCAGAGCCATTGTGCCCCTTCTTGGAAGGTGCCAAGTCGCCAGCAGGCGCTTGCCTCTTACCACGAACTCCTCCAAAGTCTGGTAGGTCTTGCCCCGGAACTCACAGTAGTTCTTCCTCTCCTTGCACTGTGGGCAGCACTGGCTGGTGTCGACGTGGATGCAGCGCGGGTGAAGCCGCGGGCACTCTGGCTGTGCGCAAAGGGGCCCCTCCTCCGTACACAGACACGGGCAGGCTGAGGGACCTGGGGCGAACTTCTCCCCTATCGCATACACGAAGCCACTCTCGTCCACGCAGCCCTTCCCGCGGTAGTCCGGGTAGGCGTATTCCTCGGGCAGCTCCGGTGTGGGCACGAGTTCCAGGCTGATCGCTTCCTGGGCGGCGGCTGGGGGCTCCCCCTGAGGGGTATCCCCGCGAAGCCGGACCTGCCAGTCCGCGGCCTTGGCACTCCCGCCCTGGGCAGCCCAGGCCTGCTTCTGCTTGCTCCACGCCTCTCGGCCCGAGAGCGTGCGGCTGCCCTTGCTCTTCCAGTCCCGGGCACTGCTGCCCTCGTCCCTCGAGGCGCGCCCGAGCTCGCTCACCCTCCCCGGGCTGTCCCGAGACGCGTGCTCGCGCTTCTCCTGGCCCGGTTGCTCAGGAGCTTGGGCCAGCTTCTCCAGCGGGATGCTCGGACTGCACAGAGCCACCATCAGGCAGCAGGTGACCAAGAGGGAACTGGAGAGCGCGCCAACTGCCATCGCAGAGGAGCTAGGCATCCCCTACCTCGTCCCGGCGGGCGGGCGGGCGGGGAGCGCGGACGATGAGCGAGTCGCATTCACAGCCCGGGGGCGCGCCGCAGCCAGCTTGGAGTCGCTGTCCCTGCGGAGAGAACAGCAGTACAACTGAGCTCCGCGGCCCGCGCGCACCACGGCTCCGCCGCGGCCCCCTCCCGGCCCGGCGCCGCCCGGGCTCTAGCATCCCTCTAGATTAACAAGCTGGACGCCGGGGGCGGGGGCAACTTGCCCAGTGTCTGGTATACAACCGGGTTCTCAGACATCACACATGTGCAGGAATAGACAGCAAGCCAAGTCGGAGAAAAACACCGGCCGGGAGGGTCTCCTGCAGTGGAGATTAGTGCTGGAGATGGTCACTGGCAGGATGCGGAGCCGGAAAATGCACCAAGTCGGGCGGGTGTGAGCTTGCAAGGCTCAAAGCTCAAATCCTGGCACCTGGGTTGGCCCTCCCTAAGTCTTGGCCGCATTTCCCGCAGGTTTCTAAACAGAGAATTCCGCAGTGGAGTTGGAGACCAACAAACGTGCGCGCACATTAAAGAGAAACCCTTCCTCTCCTGCCCAAGGGGTTTGTGCATGGAAAGGAAGCTGGGGAAGAAGTGAGAGAAAAAGAGAAAAAAAAAAGTCCCCCAAACAAAACCACAAAACCTCGTTGTTACTCCGAGGACCCCAGGACTCATTTGTAACTTCTTAGATGCCTGCTGTCTAGGGAATACATGCCCCTCTGTTCTCTAACCTGAACACTATCTGACCTCTGCCTGGTCCGACGGGTCCAGAATTCCTGAGGCTTTACTCCTTAGCCGCTACCCCACTTCCAGTACTGGCTCTTCACTAGGAGATGTGGAGGGTGACTGTGAGCGCTGCTACTGGCTAGAGTATCTTGGAATAGCATATAACCCGAAGGGGTCTTGGTGATGCATAAGTGATGCTCACCCAGAGAGTACTGAGAAGAAAGGTGGGAAGTGCAGGGACATAGGACTAGGGCCATGACTATCTTACTGAAGGGCCTCTTCCAGCCTTTTGTGGATCTCAAAGTTTCTGCCACCCAAAGGAGTCTAGAGCCCCCAGACATCGCTGGGTACAGACATGCCAGTCTCCATTTGCCTCTGTCAAACATCCACCCTCTCCGTGCGCACCAGTGCCTCTGTCCCCTTCTATCTCAGCCAGCTCTCTCTATTAGGACTCCAATTACTCTGGCCTCTGGCTCATGACCAACGCCAGTGGACCTCAGCCCAGGGCGAGTCGCCCATATTTAAAACTTGGCAGGCAGGAAGAAGTCCTCTTCTGCAGATGGGCCATACAGTAGTTTCCGGAGGCGTCCCCGTGCCCGCGGCGTGGACCTCCAACATGCACCCTCACCCCAGCGGAGTGGCACCTACATACATGAGCTCAGGACGCAGGAGGGACGCCGGGCTCTAGCGGGCGCGGCTCTGGGACTCCAGAGCCCATCCTGGTACCGGCCGGGCACCAGCGCAGGGCGGACCGCGGAGAGCCCAGTCCGACCTGCGCGCTCCGCCCGGCGCATGCACCCGGCTAGAGCATTTGACCCAGCCTGTTCATCCGGCTGCTGGTGGCTGGTAGCCTTCTTGGAGTCCTGTCAGTGCCCGCGCTGCCTTCCGCTTCTCATCCCCAGGTCTCGTCCCTGAGTCTCCACCACAAAGCGTGCCCTAGGGAGCCACCGGAGCTCAGTCTAGCTCTCTTTACCAGCCAGGCAGAGAATGTCTCCAAACAGAGCTGCGGGAACCAGTGGGCAGCCGCTGCGCCCTGGAGGAGAGGAGCAGCTCGGAGCGCGTTCTGAGGGCCAATGGGATGCAGGCTGGCTGAGTGCCACGCGCCCGCCGCCTGCCTACTGTCGCAGCTGCCTGGCGTAGGGCTTACACCCCGTTCCCTCCTCCGCTGCCCACGCTCAGGAGGCGTCGCCACCGGGGCTGGCGTTTCCCTGCCCTCGGTGGATAGGAGACCTAAGCAGCACGCACTGCCCTGCCCTGGCAGCCGCCGCTCAGCCCACCTGTCAGGCTCACTCAGGTTTCCTTCTCAGAGTTGACATTCACTCCTCTCTGGACCTTTCATCTTGGCCTTTCTTCTTTCTGTTTATTCTTTTCTTTAAAAATCCTCTCCCCTAATTGGCCCCGTCTGACTTTGCTCTCGGTGGACAGATTGCTTTTGCTGCTGTTGGAAATGTAAACCAAACTGTTGAGTTTGGAATCCCGAGGATGTGTTAGCAGAGACTGTAGGGAGGTTTATTCTACCCTTACATCCAGAAACCCAGAGGAACAGACTAGGAAGAGAAAGAAAGTGGACGGTTTCAAACAGCATACCCTCTGGTTCTGCTCCACCAAAGAGGCTGCTGCGCTGCTGCTGCTGTTGACTTCCTCAAACGCTGTCGTCGGTTCACTCTTCTTTGATCTTGAAGGCAGAATCTACTTCTTTTCTTGGATGAAGGACTAAAGGCCAGTGGTGTATGTTCAAGTTAATCTCCAAAGTGAGATGTTTAAAGAAATATCTATTTCTTGGACAGTGGGTACTCTCTATGCCAACGGTGCTCAGGTAGTGACACACAACTTTACAGTGTCAGGCCATCTGTTGGGCGTGAGACTGCCTTGGGAGGAAGGAACTATTTTCTCTACCTCTGCTTAGATGATGAACAGGTTTAATGGAGACCTGAAGGAATAGGACCTGGAAATTCCTTGGGAGACTGCTTCTCCTTACATACAGACACATGCACACTGACAAAAATTTAGGGAATCTCCTTGACCGGGATAATCCATGCTCCCTGCACTTCCTGCAAACACAACTCTTGTTACCTGCAAAGAAAAGAAGACTTATCCTTGCCTGAGGGTTGCTGCCTCACTTACAGAGATCCCCTGCTCCTTCTCTGGTATGCATCAATCATAACTTCTGGGGCTTTATGATACCACTAATATAAATACCTCCACAGACCACCATAAAAATAGCCTTGTAGGTGCGATTATTTCTATGATGGGAAATGAGCCCTCTACGGAGTACCTAGAGATGCCATCAACTGCTTTCTAGAATCAAGGCTGTTATTGCTAATTGCTCCAGTCATGAAATAGCTCAGGTGTTTTGTTTTATCAAGTGTGCCCCTCATTTAGTTACAAGTGGGAACTGCACATGTGTATACTTTCTACGACTATGTAATAATACATGTGAACAAGCACAACTGAAGAATCAGGTGTCCAACTGAAGGGATGAAGATGTTTTATTTACCTCACCTTGGTCCCAATGAAGAAGTTTTATTTGTCTCACTATGATACCAAGTCACTTCGAACCTGGAGAGACTTGTGGCTTTTCCCAACCTCATGGTTATAATGCAGAGATATTAATGAGTATTCAAGCTTGCAAGAAGAGGCTTGACTTGCTAAGGAAAGGCTGGTTATTCCACCATGTGTCTAAACTGGGCTTTCTCATCAGATATTCTGAAACAGTGATAGGGCAGATTAGATGAAGGGAGAATGTAATTTCAGAGGAACCCCTTTTCTTGGTGAATGAGAACACTATCCATACAGGGAGCTTCAATGTCTTAGTTAGGGTTTCTATTGCTGTGGTGAAGCACTGTGGCCAAAAGCCAAAGTAACAAAGGGCTTATTTTACTCACATTTCCACATAACACTTTACTATTGAAGGGAATTTGAACAGAATCTCAAACAGGGCAAGAACATGGAGGCTAGAGCTAGTGCAGAAGCCATGGAAGAATGCTGCCTGTTGGCTTGCTCCTCAAGACTTGTTTAGTCAGCCTCCTTAGATTGACAGCCCAAGGATGGCACCATCTACAATGGGCTTCTCCCTCACACCAGTCACTAATTAAGACAATGTCCTACAAGCTTATCTACAGCCTGATCGTATGCAGGCATTTTCTTGATTGCTGTTCCTTCCTCGAAAATGACTCCAGCTTGTCTCTAGTTGAAATAGAAACCAATCAGGACTATTGACCACTTGTGAAGTTGACTTACAGGCCATCACTTTTCAGTTAGAACCTTTCCTTTCTCACTTGTCCCCAAGATGGGATGTTAATATTAAGATTGTGCCAAATGGTGGTAGTATACACCTTTAATCCCAGCCCTTTAATCCCAGAGAGGCAGGTGAATCTCTGAATTAGAGGCCAGCCAGCTCTATAGAGCAAGAGAGAGAGTTCAGGGTGGTCAGAGCTATGTAGGGAAACCCAGTCTCTATAAACCAAAGAAAATTAACATTGCAACATAAAACATACACAACTGAAAGTTCTGTAGTCTTTACAAATTCAAGCACCTTAAAAAAAATCAGTCTCTTTAAAATAACTGGTCTCTTTTAGAATTCAAGGTCTCTCTAGCAATCCAGTCTCTATAAAACTTCAAAATCTCTTTAAAAGTTCAAGTCTTTTAACTGTGGGCTATGAAATCAAATCAGTCAAATAGATTTTTATTCCAAGAAGAAAGAACCAGGGCACAGTCACAATCTGCACAAAGCAAAACAGGAGCCCAGCACTAGAAAGCTCAATGTCAGACATCTGGGATTCATTCACAATCTTCTGGGTTCCTTCATGGGTTTAGGCCATCACTCACAGGACACAGACCTCATCTCCTAGGCTCATGCTAACTGTATTCTACAACTGCCACTGCCATTGGGGGTTGTCCCATGATAAAATGCTAAAGAGTCCATTATAACTGGGCAGTACCTTCACTTACAGCCTTCCCTGGAACTCTGACCATGCTATTCAGTATCAGGCTTTAAATTCCCTCCATAACACATTCAGTTCTGGGGCTTTGACTGCGACTGAGGCTGTGTCAGTAGGCATCACCTGGGTGACTCTGACAGTACCAAGTTCAGCTGCTGGAATGAGGAATGGCCTTGGCTGCCTCTGGACCAAAACTTTTCTGTGCTGACTCCAAAGAAAGACTTCTGGGAAGAGTTTTTTTTTTTTTTTTTTTTTTTTTTTTTTTTCTCGATGATGCTGACTTCTTCTTGAACAGGGTTTATCTCTTAGCTCCAGCTGATCAGCACCAATTGCTCCAGTAAAGCAAAGGTTTCACTTCAGTGGTGCTGGTCTGTTGTTAACCGTGCCTGTTTCTTCAGCCCCAGCTGACCAGAAACACAGATTCTTAATTCAAAATAATGCACGATCTGGATAGAATCTTTAATCTTCCCTCTAAAACCCCACAAGCCAGGATCTCATCATCTTCATTTCTCTCAGCTCCCAAGCTTCCTGGGAGCAGCCTATATTGGTCTCTGAGTACTCAATGGCTTTTCCAATCCCAAGTCCCAAAGACATCCTACAACCCTCCCCAAAAGAGCATGATCAGGTCTATCACTGCAATACTTTCCTTCTTATAACAATACCACAACTCCCATAGCCAGCAACTAAATAAGGTGGACTTTACCACCACAGCAGGAATTTGTCCTTCATCTATTGCTGATGTAGTAACTTCCTGTGGTCCATTTTCCTCCCTGCTTCTTCCTTCCTTTCTTCTTTTTCATTTTCCTTCTCTCTCTCTCTCTCTCTCTCTCTCTCTCTCTTTCTCTCTCTCTCTCTTTCTCTCTCTCTCTTCCTTACCTTGTCTTTTAGGTTAGGGAGTGAATAACAGCAACAGAAAGACCTTTGTCAGGGAGTAAGGTGACAGGTGTCTTATCCATCTCCACCAAGCTTAGCTTTAAAACACAGGCAACTACTCAGCATTTCTGGGGTTCTAGTGTCTTTAAAAAGAAAACGAGCCGGGCAGTGGTGGCACATGTCTTTAATCCCAGCACTTGGGAGGCAGAGGCAGACAGATTTCTGAGTTCAAGGCCATCCTGGTCTACAGAGTAAGTTCCAGGACAGCCAAGGCTGTAAAATGAAACCCTGTCTCAAAAAACAAACAACAAAACAAAACAACAACAACAACAAAAGAAAACGAATCTACAATTGTTTAGGATTTGTAGTTTGGGTGAATAGAGAGCTGTATTGCTCTCTCTGTGCTGTATTTTAACCCAGTTTATTCCTTCCCCTTTTCTTTTTCTATTCAGGAGTTAAATTGGTC
The DNA here is from genome assembly GCF_008632895.1 of Mastomys coucha. Classification (NCBI taxonomy): domain Eukaryota; kingdom Metazoa; phylum Chordata; class Mammalia; order Rodentia; family Muridae; genus Mastomys; species Mastomys coucha. The sequence continues at coordinate 19,504,811 of NW_022196905.1, forward strand.
TGCAGCAGTACAGTTATATTTAGTGGCCAGGCTGAGCATGTGTGATCAGCTTCAGGGTAGCCCTGAGCAAGAGCAGTGCATGTGGGTTCTAAGCAGGGTTCAGTTTTGCCTTGAAAGGTGGGTCACCTTTTCTGTCCCCTTAGGCAAAGTTAATCTTGCCTTCTGCCTCTCCATCTAGGCATAGTTTATGTCTCTATTACCACCTTATAACATTCAACTTTTTCATAGCTCCAGGGTGTTAATACTCACCTAGAAAATAACATCTAACTAAATGACTGAGCTGTGTTTCATTCATCTTTCCATCCTTACTGCTGAGGGTCTTAACAAGACCTCATGGGGACAAAGGAAAGCAAGTAGGGAAGTAAGAAAGGAAGGAATGGGACGCGGGCAGAGCTTCACTTCAGCCTGGTTGTCATTGGGAGAGGGCTGGTCATTCTAGAAGCATCTCATGGAAATTCAATTAGCTTGGCTCTCTGTCGAGCTAACACTACAGAGCTTCACCACCCAGACCACACACCCGTAAGGGCAGAGGTGCAGTGGTGACATAAGAAACTAGGACAGATTGTGTATCCTTCCAGTTCAGTTCCGGAGACTTCATCTGCTTAGCACCTGTATGTCCACTCGTAACCAGTTATAACTGGATTCCATGGACTGTTTGCCATGGGAAATTAAAAACAATAGAGATATGGCAAAGGAAGGTTATCTCAATAGGAAACAAGATCCAGAAGACATGGATCCCGAAGACAAGGAGCTAGAACTTCTTGGCAGGGAAGCAAGATAAGGTGATTGATTGGGTTGGGATAGACAGCACCAATACATTTCCAAGCAAAGAGAAGTGACAGGCCAAGAAGAAGCCAATGCAGCAATATCATCTGTTGGAGCTGACGGTATCAGGTATCAGGTATCTGTGGATTGAGCATAAAGATCAGGTGGAACAAACTTAAATACAGAATGAAGTTACAGTGATTGAAAATGGCCAAAGAACAGAAACGTTCTTATGTGGTCTAACCGGCATTTACACATAGTGAAGACACACCTTATTAATTTTCCTGGTAAGGAAGAAGGTCAGAGGTAGCCAAGAAGTAGCAGAGGGGAAACATGTCTGTCCTTGTGGCTGGCAAAGTACAACAAAGCTTCCAAGGAGAAGGAAGGCCTCTGTGAATTCATGTTGTCTGCACATGGAGTAGACCAAGGAAAGCAGGGAATGTGGAGGGCTCTGCCATGTGTCCTGCTGGTTGCCTAAGACATAGGCCTAGATAAAGAAGAGCTGCCTTCAACAAGTCCACACTGTAAACAAAGACACATTTAACTTGAACCCTGGACTTGAGCCAGAGATGGAAGTGATGTCAAATGTTTCTCTTCCAAAAGCTAGAGGGGAACAAAAGCCACTTTCACCTGAAGTTAGAGTAAGAAGAGTTTTTGTGGTTCAGGATGAAGGTTGACCATTAACTAAAGCTAATGAGTGAGAGAAGCCACAGTCATGTTCAGATGGCTTTTTATGGATGTTCACAGAGCAGGCTTGGCTGTTAAGGGAGCCACTAATTAAAGTTCTGCCATGGAGCAGGCTACCAGTCAACAGAGCAAGAGCTCTCTCACTGCTTACCCTTTTGATACATGCCTGAGGTTGAGAGTTACTGTTCCCTGGGCTGACCTGCCGCACAGGCTGCTTGATTACAACACACCTCAGGGACTCATCCCTTCTGCTATGATGCCAAAAGTCAGCAGCATCTGTTCAGATCATCGAATGGATGACTCAGGTTTTTGCAAAAACAGTCGCAAAAGCTTCCTGGGTTCCCAGGGATTCATTTTCATATATTGTAAATTAAACCAATGTGTGAGAAGCATCACAGGCATCAATATTTATGGGTAGGCATGGTCTTGAAAATAATTATTATGAAAGATAATAATTGATCAGAGTTTATTGGTCTGGAAATGATGTAAGCAGGTTGTTCTGAATTCTTGGGACTATCCTGGCAGGTATGGTACTCTAATAGAAAAAGGCCTATGTGTATTAAATAAAGGCAAAAGCCTTCAGGTGCTTCAAGGGTTTTTTAGGAACAAGTTTTGTGTTTTGGAAGCATCTTGGCCCTTGGTCTACCAAAGAGCATGTTATTAGCCCTGACTGACACACAGAAGATGCAGTGTTAATGTTTTCATACCCTGTTTGTAAATCCCCGAATGGGCAGAGATTTTGGAGAACAGGGTAAAAATGGGAGGTGTTTCCAGGTGTACTGATGTGGAGTCGGTGGCATGCAGGAGAGAATCAGGTACCTGTCTTCCTGGTATGATTGTCCATTTGACCCTGAACTGATAGGCTTCCAAAACAATCTACAGAAAAGATATGAATTCTAAATTTTTTGTGGCATTCTCACACTTTCTGGATATCATAAACTCCTTGAGCAAGGATGGAATCTGAGAATAGATGGTACTCCATTTGTAAGTGACAACTCAAGTGCCTACTGCCCTGCTCCTGCCTGATACTCAGATACCAGGCTGCAGATATGGGCTAGGACAGTGGGTACTTGATGCCAAGAATCTGCCTGGGGCTCAAATGGCACACAGAGTTGCTTCTTTCCTCCAAGGCACCTCAATATGGAATCCACATATTAGAAACATGCAGTATCCGGGGTACAAAGGACAATGGCAGCCACAAAGTCATAAATATGAGGCAAAAGCAGGTGCAAGCTCTGCAGAAAATCATCAGTAGTAAGTGCTTAGAGCAGGGGCTCTAAAACCAAGGGGAAGTAGCCTGTTATACTATAAAGTTTTGATGAGACTGCTCAAAGACTCCTTCTGTTCACAATAACTTCCATGGCACAATTCATCCTTTACAGTTGATACTGATTTGAGTTAGTCTAGCTAAAGATGGAACCCATTAAATTGCCCAGGGGGAGAGCTTTATTTTGTAATAGAAACTCGTGAGGATTTGGAATATGTTACATATTTAGATGACCTTCAGTATCTATAGAGGATTGGTTCCAAGGCTCTACTGCAACACTAAAATCTTATGTTTGTAGTCCTTCATGAAAAGGTGTATTATTTACTTAGAACCCATCCACTTCCTCCAATGCATTTTAAATCATCTATTGCTCATTTACAACATCTATAACAATGCAAATATTGTGCAAATAGTTGATTGTTTAGGGAATAAGGAAAAAGTGTTCAAGTTAGTGAAGATGCAATTTCTCTGAATATTGTTATTTATTTTAAATTATTACCTGCATATGTGAATATTGTTATTTATCTTCAATTATTACCAGCATGTGTGTTGTGTGTTTTCATGAGTGGTTATGTGGAAATGAGGGAAAGTTCTGGTGGAGGCCAGAAGAGGGCATCTGAGTTAGAATTGCAGGCAGTCGTGAGCAGCCCAACATGTATGCTTGGACGTGAACTCCAGTTCTCAGCAAGAAAGAGCATCAACTGATCTTTATTTCTGAGCAATCTCTTCAACTCTTCTCTGAAAATAACTGATAGGTAATTGGTTGAATCTGTGGATGTGAGACCCATAAATTCAGAAGACCTACTATGTCTGTTTAAGTATCACTTCTAGTCTCTATACCTTTTCTGAATTTCAGGCAGGCAGCATGTGTCACATCTCTAGTGCGTACTTATGGTTTTCAGAAGAATTAGCAAAGAATAACATATAGTGGAAGATAGGTTTCTCTGCATCTCTTATTGCTTCACCTCTAGTCTCAACCATACAGAACAGCCTAGCATGTGTTGTTTCCTACATAAGCAACTTCTAGGTAAACATTAGTTTCTGTTATGGAAAGAAATGCTTTTTTTTTTTTTTTTTTTTTTTTTTTTTTTTTTTTTTTTAGCTCCAGGCATAGATGTCTGAAATCTCTCTGTGCTTTAGGACCCCACATTTCTGTTCTATTGTTCTCTTGATAACATACTCCCTTGTTATGTTCAAGAAAGAAACATTTTGTGGGGTTTTTGAGGTGTCCAGCACTTAGTCCCACCATACGTAGAGGATAGACAAAGTTTACCAGCATTTGAGAGCAGATAAGCCTTCTCTGCTTATGGTTGCATGTACTGAGCTGTGAGCTGATTGATAGCCTTTCATCTTAGCCTTTACGTCAACTTACTAGATTTGGTTTGTTATTCTAGTCATCAGCATTCCACCTTAGAAATTGAGTAAGTGGTCCCTTGATTTATCAGATACTTGGTTTCTTATTGATCACATGAGCTCCTATCATGCAAGTGCTGGCTTGCATTTAGACTAAAGCAGTTCACCAGTTCAGTAGCATCCAAGTAGATCATTGAAGAAAATATGCAAATGTGTTTTTTTCCACTTATTTGGCGATTCTATAAGTCAAGTCTACTGGTGACAATTTTTTTTCAACTTCTGTTTGCCTTGGAAAGTCTTTATTTGTTCTTCATTTTTTTTAAAAAAATATATTTTAAAATATATCTTTAGAATGTTCAGGCTTGGGACATCAGTGTTTACTACTATGGACTAGGTAAGTATTGTACATTTCAGCTCTACTAAATTTATTGAATATATTTTTATATCTTCAGTCACAATTAACCTCATCTCACTTGAGCTTTTGATGGCAGCAGAGGACTGAGGGCTGGAGGTCAACCTATGTAGCACTGGCATCTGCTATGGCAAACTTTGTAAGTAGCAATCAAGGCCTGCAAAGGCTTCTGGTTTACCCTGCGTAGGGAGCTTTCCTGGGGGAGTTCTTTTCTTTTTCTCTTTTGGTTTCCTCTTTTCCGGACTCTTAGTCAGCTGAATGTTTACTGGACAACTGGATTATTTCAGCTCCATGTTCTTGAACAGTATTCAGTTTCTTTATTCTGTTTTGTTTGTTTGTTTGTGGTTTGTTTTTTGTTGTTGTTCCTACAGATGCTGCTGCAGGAAGTTCTATCCAGACAGCCTCAAACTTCTTCTGTCCTCTTGTGCCTACTAATCAAAGGCATTCTTCGTCATTTCTGTTAGGTTTTTGTTTTTGTTTTATCTTTAACATTTCCTTTTAGCTCCCTTTGGGAATTTCCATCTCTTTGCTTGCACAGCCTGTGTATTATTATTTTCTTTAACCAATGTTATCCTTTCCATGTGACCCACAGTTATTTTAAATCCCCAAAGGGCAGCATCTTTTCTTGTTTGGCTCTGATGCTTGTTCTGTCTTCATATTGTGAGGGTGAATCTGAGGGATTGTTTGTTTGTTTGTTTGTTTTGTGTTGTTTTGGTTGTTTTTTTTTTTAAACCACAAAACATTTATTTCTGAAAAAAACTACAGCAGGCTAAGCTCTTTTTAAATAGAGTCTCTTCTGGGCAGACTTTGCTAGGAAGAAAAGAGAATGTTCTAGCATCTTTCTGAATATCTTCTTTTTCTTTCCCTTTGCTAGGAGAAGAAGCTGAGCAGAACTTCAGAGGGTAAATATCTTAGAAGATGAGAGAAGCCCGTGTAACAGGGTCCAGCTGGAGTCTCTGATGCCTGACTTGCTCACACACATCCCCAGCAATGATGCTTCCAGTTCAGGTTTTACTACCCAGGCTCAGTTCCCATGGAAGTAGGAAGGCAGATAATGCTCCAATAAATTCTAATTCTGAATATTCACATATCTGTCTACTTTATTTGGAAAGCAGAGATCTGCTTTGTGATCTTACATCCCTGAAAAAAAAAACCCAAAACCTAAATACTGTTTGTTTCAGTTGCCGGAGCTTTTCACTTTGAGAGAGAAGACCTCTGAGCTCTTACATGCTGGTCCAGAAACCAGACTCTCTAGGATCCTGTTGAGAAATAATTTTCAAGTATTTCTATTGCAACCTATATATTATAACTCATATAATTACATTCAACTATTTCTTCCTTGCTCCTCAAAGACAGTGCTACAGCTTGTCCATTAGAAACCTATTTATGCTCCTACTGTCTTTGTTAGAGTCTGTGTGGAGAGACAAATGCTGATGGCTATATGGTGATACAAAAGGATATATAAATATTTGCCACTCAGCATCCACCTCTTTCTGATAAGAAACAACCTAATTTTCTGCTAGAGAATTGGGAGTACGCTTATTTTCAACCTCTCAGTTTTTCAGGTAGAACCATTGTCTAGAATAAGAGACCAGATCTGGTCAGCATCTTCATCCATAGGTCATAGTGGATGGTATAAGGATGTGCCTACAACAACGTTGAGACAGGGAAAACCAGGCCTAGGACTTCTTTGAGCCATCTAAAGATACATTGTTTGTTCCCTCTTCCTAGTACTATGGAACTTGTAAAATTTAAGGGTATGTTTGCCGGAGGCACCGGATGAGGTATGTTCCACCTGAAATGGAGACAGTGCCGAAGAAAATTCAAAGAAGACAAATCAACTGCTGATAATGCTGTGTGGAGGCTTCCAGATTCACAGAATTTGGCATATATCTCTTTAGCTGCTGGGTCATCTGCACTCAGTGTTTCTCCCTTCTTCTTCCTTCTTTCTTTTTCTCCTCCCACTCTTCTGTCCTCTTCCATCTCTTCACTTTCCTTTTCTTTTCTTCTCCTTCATCTTTTTTGACTTTCCCCTTCTTTCCTCTACTTTTCTCTTCCACCTCCTCCTTTCTCTTCCAAACAGATTTGGATTTGATTTTTTTTTTTTCTTGCAAACGTACATTCACAGCTCTGGTAAATCAAATGCTTCGTTAAGTTCACTAATTGAATTCAGCTCTGTCACAGTTCAAACTGTGGCTCCTGAGCATATCTGCAAACGTCAAAATCCCACCATAATGATTAGACTGTAAGTGGATTTGGAACCTATCTTCAGAGTTCTCAAAAGTGGCCTCTCACTCAGAAATTAAGCCACTGCCTTTTCTGCACAAGAATTTCTTTCATACCATCCCAGCAACTCTGCCTGTGTGCTTTCAGAGGCAGAACTGGCCTGAATTGTGCACAGAGTCCCCATTGCCAGCTCTGTTACATTTTTTTTCTTCCTGGCAGCCCCAACTTCCAGTCAAGATTTCTGGACATTTTCCAATTACAACACCATTTAGAAACACTCAGCATATTCCAGTCTTGAGTAATGTATTGATCTATTTTAAAAGAGAAACTGTCCACACGGTCCCTTGTAAAATTCTTTTTATTGTAATTTTACTTAAAAGTATGCAAATACCCAAAACTGCAAATCGTTTTGCTTACAGCTGTTAGACAATTACAAAAATAAATTTACAGTTCAGATATAAAATAAACTATAAAAGGGATGCAATTGAAACCAGTCACACTAGTTAGGAAAAGGAGAAGGATGGTCTTCCTGGATCCCCATGGCTCTGCGCAGCGTGGGAGGCCCATGTCTCTAATTATTCTGTTCCTTGGAGCCTAGCGCTGTCAGAAGATTCATGCCTGGTGGGGCCTGGATCTTCCAACATTTTTCTCTATTTAAACTACTTCAATGCTTCATTAGCAGGGCTTCCCATAAAGTCAGTGGCCTCTATTTAACAAGACTACAGCTGTTATTTATGAAGAATCACTGCTGGCTCTTATTGAGTTTGTGGCTATTAAAATTGTACCAAATGCCAAATCAGCATAATAATAAACATTTTTGATCTGTGAGAAATAAATTCATATGATAGTTCACATTAGATGATCATCTAAGGACGTAGAATCTGCTTATTCAAGAAACAGTTTACATATCATCCAATGCAGACTTTATAGGTTTTGATGCATTTTAACCAATGTGCATGTATGTATAACTAATACACCAATCACAATATTTACCGCTATCTATTCAGAAATTCCCCTACCCTATTTTCAAGACAATTCTTTATGTGGCTACCAAGTCCACCACACTCATCCTAATCTCCAAAAGTCGCTTTTATTTTGCTTATGGATTTCCATCCAGAGAGTCATACATCTTTATATAATGTCTGGCCTCTGGCCTTTTTGACTATGATTTTGTGATTCATCCTATGCCTATACACCTCAGGAAGCTATTACTTTCTGTCATGGAATGTTCTGTTTCATGGCTCTACCATTTGATTTTCTTCCATTCACTTGTTAATGGACATTTGAATGATGTCTACATTTTTACTATAAGGATTGAAGTAGATTGAACACTTTTTCTTTTTGTAATTTTTACATAAGCTTTCAGAAAAAATGAATTATTGTGCTTGTGGTCTGTATATAGATTTATAAGACATTATCAAGTTACTTTCCAAACTGTCTGTATACCTTTTATGCTTCTACCAGAAGTCCTTGAAAGCTCCCATGGTACCACATGCTGTCAGCATTAATGTTAGTAATTGCACAATTTTAACCTCCTGGGTGGGTGTGAAGGGATATTGCAGTGTGGTTTGTAAGTGTACTTGCATTTTGACTAACCAGTGTTGTCACTTTCTCATGTACTTTTGGCCTTTCATGTCTTATTCAGTGAAGAGTTGGCTCATAGGCACACTTCTGCAAAAATTGGCTGCTTAACTTTTGTATCAAGTAACTGAACTTCATATATTTTGGACCTAAATACATAAAATATAGTACTCACCTCCAGTTTCAGTAGCTTTAGGAAGTTTTAAAAGCTTCAACTTTTTTTTTATTTCTCTTGAAAAGTCATGATTTTTATTTCATAAATTCCAACCTCCAAAATATGTTTTCTTCACTGATACTTTAAAAATATTTTCAAAACTACTTTTGCTAAACTATAAGGTTTAGGGGAACTTTTTCCACTTTCCATGTTTTCCTTTGGATGTTTTGTAAGTTAAGATTATTTATTATTTGTTTATTATGTATTTATTTGGATGTATGTCTCTGTATGTGTAGATGGTTATAAAGACTAAATGAGGGTACTTGGATTTTTTGCAGCTGGAATCATAGAGGCTTATGAGCTGCTCAAAGTGGGTTTGGAAACTGCCCTTGAGACCTCTTCAAGAGCACTCTGTATCTTAGCCATGGAGCCACTCCCCAGCCCTTAAACTCATCCTTTATATTTAGATCTGCTATCTGTTCTAGGTTTCATAGGTATAAGGGAGACACAGGTTTGATTTCTTTTTGTATGGACACCTCCAAGTCTTCCAGCACCTTCCACTGGATGATGTTCCTTTCGGATCTTTTCAATTTTTCCTATCATGTTTCTTAATTTCCCATTCTGTTCCAAAGGTTTCTCTAGTGACAAATATATATTTTATGCTAACATAAATGATGTCTAAGTTAGTAGTTTTATAAGACTTACAATCAAAAATGTCAGTTCGAATAGCTTTTTAAACATTCACATTAGTTTTTCAAAATCTTGGAAGGTAAGAGTTCACCTGAATAGTGGACTCGTTGTCAGTTGAGTCCACAAATGCACTAAGGGAGAAATGTCATCCTAAAAATATTGTCTAATCCATGAACATAGTATATCAATCTCTGTGTCTGTTTTCTTTGTGATCTTTTAGTAACACATAATTCCTTAAATTAAAAGAATACATTTGTAATGATGGTCCGTGATTAGTATGCATAAGCTGAATAAAGACATTCTCCCCCTAAAATGTGGTTTTTGATGCTATCATAGATGAGGAAGGACATCTACAGTTTTATTTCTCAATTCTATATTGAGAATATGCATGGATAGAATTTGGCTTTTTATGTTAGCCTTCTATTCTGTGACATAGGTAATTTATTAGCTTCAGTCATAGTTGTTTTGTATATTATTTAATACTTTAAGGGTTTCACAAAATTGAAATAAAGATAGTTTTAATTTTTTTTTTTTACTTTTTATATTAATGTAGATTTTCACTTTTTAGGAACCTCTAAATCAACATTGCAAAAGAAAATCAAAATTCTTAGAGCTTTGCTTTCAGTCATACATGGAAAATATTCATAATATTTGTGGGTATGTGTTGCAGTGAGTTTTTCCTATACCACTTTGGCTCCTGGAGGATCGCATATGCACACCAGCCCAGGAACTATCTTTTGATCTGAGAATGAGACACACACACACACACACACACACACACACACACACACACACACACGTTTATTTTTAAAGTGCCTTGGTTACCTCAAAGCTGGGAACTCCTAAACCTTCCCCTGCTAACAGGCACAGTTGGGGAAGTGGCCTGTGGCCACTTAACTGAAGTCTCAAAGGGCTGGTTGGCTTTATTTCCTGCCACACCTATGTCCTATTCTTCTCTGAGTCCTGACGATTCTCTTCCATTTCTCTCTGCATCCTAGCTTGCACAACTCTAAGTGTCCACCCTGTGTCCAGCCATTGGCCATTAGCATCTTTACTGATTGATCTCAAACCAATTTGGAACAAGAAACTTCAGCATCCAGCTGGACACGCAGATTCTAGATTGAATCAAAGCCTTAGAACCAATCTCCAACAGGTATCTTTCATTGGGTTGAAGAAATTTCTTTCTATTGTTGACTTTAAAAATTTATAAATATGTATTGACCAAAGTTAGCCTCTAAGAATCTCTGGGAAGGATTATAATAAGTTCCTGAAGGCAGGAACACACAGCCTAAAAGTGAACAGTACCCTTCCCCGACTTGGGATCCTCTCCTGTGTAAGCTAAGGACAGGAGCTGGGCTGAAGCCCTGCTCTCTGCTCTTGCCTGTGGATATGAAGTTCTCCCAAGCTCCAGCTGCTGAGACTTCCTTGCTATTATGGAACTGTGAGCTAAATAGACCCTTTCTCCCTCACATTGCTTTTTGTCATGGGTATTTTTGTAATAGAAGCAGGAAAATACATCACTCATTTTAGAATTTTTCCAAAGAATATAATATACTTCACCATACCTAACTGCATTACAGATTTGTTGTAAGTAATTCAAACTTGATGGGGTGTAAGTGTTGTTCCTGGGCTTTTCTTCACCCCTTTTGCTCCCAAGTGATGACAGGGTGTTTCTATGCCCACACTAGTTCATTTGAGGTCCCAAATAAAAGATTTGAGTTGGATGGTGGTGGTGCATGCCTTTAATCCCAACAATTGGGAGGAAGAGGCAGGTGGATTTCTGAGCTCGAGGCCAGCCTGGTCTACAGAGTGAGTTCCAGGACAGCCAAGGCTATACAGAGAAACCCTGTCTCGAAAAAAAAAATATTTAGGAACCTAATAAATTTATTATAAAACTGCAGGCACTATGCTGGGCAGATACTCAACTAGTTTAACACTCTATGTCAGCTTACTTCCCAGCTACACGGTCCTTTACTTGCAATCTGAATCTTGCCCTAGCTTACTCTGTTCCATGTGTGTTCTCATGGTGAATCTTCCTGGCCCTTCTCTTCTTCCTCCTTTCTGCCTCTCTCCTTTTGTTTGGGACATTCTGAGTGGGATCAGAAGTCCTGCTTTATTTGTTTCTTCCCTGTTATAGGCTGAATCGGCTCTTCATTAACCAATCAGAAGTGATGGAAAACAATCTACACATCATTGAGATCAGGAGATGCTCCAATAATCATGGCAATGTCAATGTCTGGACTGCAGCTAGATCTCTGGGCTCAGCACTCAGCATCTGAATACACAGTGCACAAAACCATGCCCCAACAATAAGGTGGTTTTCATCTTTACATGCTGTTCCTATTGGAAGGAGTTGTTTTCCTATTCAGACTCTGTGCAAGAAGACACCATTATGTTTTCACACCATTACATCATATATTACATTTCTATCCTTATATCTAACCAGAAGATCGCTGATAGACATTTTGTCATACTGTATAAATAATAAGTAAATATCAATAAATAAATGTGTGAAGGAATCACTTTACATTCTAGACTCTTCATTCTGGAGATCCATATTTAATGGATCCAAAATTTCTTATACTTTTGGAAGGAAAGGGACACAATTTACTCACTGATATTAAAAGTTATATAAAGTGCACTTAACAAACATATCTGCTCCTTTGAGGCCACTTGGAAAATTATAACAATGTATAATATGAATGCATATAAATAATAATGTGGTCGCTCAATAGAGGCTTTTACTATTTGATGATTAATCTTCACTGGATTTGTGTGTGAGGCGTGTGTGTGTGTGTGCACGTGTGTGTGTGTGTGCGTGTGTGCTATATGTACTAGTGTTGGAGGAAGGAGATCAGAGGATCAGATTGCCTAGAACTGGAGTTAAAGGCATTTGCAAGTACTTGGTTCTGGAAACTGAACTCCTGATGATTTCAACAGTTGAGCTCTGTCTCCAGGCCTCCACCCCGACCCCCTGTACTGCCATCCTCACCTTCAGACTCTGCCAAACAGTTTTTTATTGGGAGCCTGAGTGTTAGCTTTTACATATGCATTTGCAGACCTATGATGCCACTTTCAGTGCTAGTAACTTTTACAGTGACTCTTTGTAGTTTGGAAGGATGCATGCAATCTCTGAAAACCTAGTTACAATTTCTCCAGGAAAGAAGAATGTGGACAGCTATTTGTTGCTTTGAGCCCAGTCCATAGTCTTCTTTATCATTCTTTTGTTGATATTGTTTCTTGGCTCCTAGATGAGCTGCTTTAACCGCTTCATGCTAAAGTAGACAAGTGTCATATGAAGTGGCTGCTACAAAGCTATTGAAGAAACTGTAAAACTGATCCCAGCAAGAAAGACTCAGCTGCTCTTAGAACTAAGGGTAGGCAATTTACACAGACTGGAAACAGTCTTTAGTTATTTTCTACTAGGAGAAGAATTTTAGCTTATAAGTCTACTGTAGTAATAAAACTACTTATCAAATGATTTAGAGGTCTGTGTATTGATGTCTGCAGCCTCACAGCTGATAGTTGAAGATAATATTTCTATAATAGTATGTTGCTTATACTGAACACATCTTTATATTAAAGGTGGCCACAAATATTTCTTGGTTCAGCAAAAACTTTCAATGGAAAACAAACCACTCAACTGGTTGTGGGTGTTAAAGCACCATATGATTGAAAAGAAGTTACTATCTCTCTGCCTTTCAACCTTTCTTTTTATTTTTCTTCTAAACTTTAGAACTTTCAGCCAGGTGTGGTAGCTCATACCTTTAATCATGACACTCAGGAGGTAGAGGTAAATGGATTTTTTTTAATTTGAGGCCAGCCTGTTCTATAAAGAATATAATATGATATGATATATAATATGATATATGATTATATATATATAAAATTAGGACTTTCTTTTTAGTTTGTTTTAGGAGTCATTTTATTGCCTTTAGAGTGGCAGTGTGCTGAGTAAGCATAAACTATAGTACTCCCACAGTTGTCTGTGTTATTGAATGGTCAGTTTGATGTTCTCTGAACCTCAGTTATTTAGCACTCACAAAATAATCAATCATGTCCACTTCCAAAGATGGTTGTGATATGATGTAACACACATATTTTCTCACACATGCAAGACCTACACATAGGGTCATTTCTCTTCTGTGTTCTCTAGTAAAGCTCTCTAAAATGGTTAAGATTTGGGTATGTGAAACAACTAATTCACCACTATACTAGGTTCTTCATTCTATAGGCCCATCTTTGTGAAGAGTTGGTGCCTGTCCCAGGAACTGTCTGGGTCTTCATTAATCTCTTCTATTGCAAATTTTTCATGATTGCCTCTCTCTTTTTTTGCAGTCAGTTTTCACCTGACTGATTAGCCTTCAAACTCATTAATTTGAAGCTCTCAACTAAATGATATATATTCACAAAACATCTTTTCAGTGACTCATCTGGAGCCATCTTGGTATAACTACAAAATTTTATCTGCACATACCATGGCCATCTCTAAACTTCAACTTTGCATTTGATGTAACTTCTTGAATATATATTTGTTTGAAGTGCTGATATTTTTCCCCATACATTGCAAAGCCCTTGAGACCAAAACTCTTGCCCCATTCATCTTTATTTCTTTCTTAGAACCCAGATCCTCATCTACATAGAAGGGTTTGTCTAAATTCTTTTTAGAAAAATCGATTCATTTATCAAAATATAAAGTACTTTCACGCATAGTGTGTTAGGATCATTTGCCATTTTGTATCCCTAAAAGTCTATCTTTTATTGATAAAGTTGCTTTTCTAGTCTCTAGCTACTCTTAAATAAATTATAGCATACTCAAAGCAGCAGTTATTACAAATGCTAATGCTATTTTATTTCTTATATTGAACACTGACATTCTAAGAAAAAGCAGATTGGTAAAAGCATATAACTATAACTCTCTCTCTCTCTCTCTCTCTCTCTCTCTCTATATATATATATATATATATATATATATATATATATATATACATATATGCCTAAAAAGGTATGAGCCAATTGTATTAATGATTCTTTTCCTAGCATACAGAATTTACACAACTTTTTTTGTTAGCTTATTCGTGTGTCCTAGTTTTCTGATATGATTCTCTATTACTCCACCTTAAGAATAAATGCCATACCTAAGTGTAACTGAGTGCAGAAACAGTACCACCACAAGCATCCACATGTAAAGGTATCAGGAATTACTGCCACAGGGTTCTTGGGAACTGTGGGCACTGGCCAGCCAAGTGAAAGGTTTTCTAAGCTAAAGTGAAGCTCTGCAAAGAGGATTGAGATGCTCAATGCTATGCCAATAAATAAAGCAAAACTATCTATTGGTGCCATATTTAATACTATGAAACCTAGGAAAATTATGACCTTTGAAAATCTTATTGAAGTCCACAGTTCATGAGGTGGACATGATTTGTAATATAGGATGAGGTTGATATGAGACATAAAATAGAGTTATATTTTTTAATAGAAAATATCTAGGTAACAACTAAAGTGCTAGCTCCCTCAATGGCATTCTCTATCATTTTACTGCCATCTTTTCTACTCTTTCTAGTATTTTATTGCTCAGTGACTCTGCCAAATGGAATGGCCTTTTTAGAGGTCAGGGATAATAGAGACTTAGGAGTACTTTATTCTTTGTGTAGATGTAATTTATTTAACCAGGAGTAATAAATACAAGCCTCTCCTCATATGCTTTGTGTTTTTGTGATAACCACCACAAACAGAAGGAACTTGGAGGAAGGAAAGGGTTTATTGCATCTTACAAGTTGAGGGAAGTCAAGATAGGAACTCAAGGGAGGAACTGAAGCAGAGACCATGGAGGAGTGTTTCTTACTGGAGTTCTTTGTGTTGCTTGCACATCCTGCTTTCTTGAACCACTCAGGACTACCTACCTAGGGATGGCACTGCCCACAGTGGACTAGCCCCTCCCACATCAATTGTTAATCAAGAAAATGCCCCTTCCCACACAGGTCACAGGCCAATATGATGGAGAAAATTTCTCTCCTGAATCCTCTTCTGAGGTGATTGAAGTTTGTGACAAATTGAGAGAAACTAACCAGAATAAAACTGTATATAAATCTTGAGCTTTAGCACTTTATTCACAGGACCATCTAGGGGTTCTGTGCACCTGGTCAATGGTTTTCTTAGAAAAGAAGTTATATCCACAAAAATATCTTAATAACTTCAAATATGAAGAATGACATACTTTGTGATGATCTTTTAGACATTCAATTTTAAATTAGGAGATAAATTTGATCCTCCACTCTTGTCCTTTTATGTCTTGCAATAACTCCCAACAGCCTATTGGTATGGCATATGAAGATAGTATGCTTTGTTGTTGTTGTTGTTATTATTTTTGTTTTTGTCTTTGTGTTTTTTGAGACAGGGTTTCCCTGTATAGCCCTGGCTGTCCTGGAACTCACTCTGTAGGCCAGGCTGGCCTCGAACTCAGAAATCCGCCTGCCCCTGCCTTCCAAGTGCTGGGATTAAAGGCATGCACCACTACTCTCCAGCCAGAAGTATTTTTGAAACACACATTTTATAGGCATGGAAATTAGTGTTGGGATTAGGATGACCCAGCCTTGTCCAACAGGCTCTTGTGTCATATAGATTCTCATCTGTTACTGCCCAGCAGTAACGTTAGAAAGAGAGAGTTATTCTGGGAAATGGAGTTAGAAAGAAGAGCAATAGTAAGAGAGAGTTAGGGAGAATACAGGGTGGCCAAAGGTATACATGTCCACGTTGATAGTTAAAAAATTAGACGGGAGTCGTGAATGTTCAGCCATCTTCCATTTTAATGCCCTGTTTGTAACAAGCCAACAGATAGAATAGGTGAGGTAAATCCCTCCCACAAGTTCATCAGCATGCCGGCCCAATCAGCGACTTCTTTTTGTCTCTGCAGAGGTGGGACTTCCAATGTAACTGGAACCAGGAACGAGGCGTGGCAAATAGCAGGAGGTGGGCAGAGAGGTGTGGTTATAAGAGGCAGGCCTTAAACCAGGAGGGTTACAATTCCTCCCTTTATATTAGAGAACAGACAGAAAGTTCTTTAAGTTATAAACAAAAAGCAGGATGAAGGTCATAGAGCTCGGCATAGATTCTGTATGGGAAACATCACGGTGCTTTAAGTTTCTCTCAGGCATCATCATCCTAGGCTTATTTGGCACAGCAAACCAGGCTTATAACGTGTCTTTAGCAAAGATACAACCACTGAGCATGTGCCTCTGTCTGGATTGACTTCACCACCAGAGAGACAGACTTCTTTTTGCAACACTCATCCATACAAAATGCCAAGATATGCCTTTAACACCTGCAGAGTCCAGGAACTGCCATAGTCTCTCTGGAGTCCACCTTCCGTGAAGTCCATGTGAAGCAGCGCTGGTGTGCCGATGGGCAGCTGGGCGTAGACATCTTAGTTGAGTTTTGTAGTAGCTTCCAAGCTAGGAGCCCTTTTAATAGCTTTGCCTTCAATAGGCCTTTAGTTCAATTGTCAATAAGTAACTTTTCATGTTAGAAACTCTGAGATTGAGCTTGGATAAGGAGAACTCCGGGACTGAGCGAATTCTGATTGTTTTTAGACTCCGGGATGAGTCTGTTTAATATAGAAACTTAAAAGATTAAACATAACAATAACTAGAAGATGTCTCAGGCACAATAGTTACAAATTAGCAATGCTTAGGCCGAAGGTTTGGCCTCTAGGTATAGAGGGAAACCAGTGTTGAGTCTTAGAAAAAAGTAGAGTCCAATCTCAGCCAAAGCAAACTTTGCTGGCCAGTAAAAATGTTCAGCCAATATTCTATGTTACTCTCATCAAAGAAGTGTGAACCTTGCACCTAACTATATGAGCAATAAGCCTTACCCAGACTTTCCTAACTATTCTTAATGTATAAACATTTTACCTAGCTACACAATCTTAACCATCATCTCTCATCAATCACAGTAGCAGTCAGTTGATAGAATAAGCTATAATATTATCTTCTGTGTCTGAGAGCTATGTGTCCACATTCTACTCTGCTACTGGACATGGCTGCTGGGGTGGCAAATTGTGTTGTGTTTGACTGTGCTTTTCTCACACTACTGGTCTTTTGAGAATCCCCAAGCACCATTCCAGTTTGAGATGTGGGAAGCCAAAGCTGGTATTCCTTGACCCCCAGGCATCTAGTTGCTACTAGAAAACCTGTACAGAGAAGTCAGGAATGAAATGTTGGGGATCCACAGGCTGCAAAGAGGCTGGGACCATTGGGTGCCTGCAGGCTGAGGACTGAGGTTATCCTGGGGCCGGGGGATGTGGGTGCACAGGCTTAGCTCATTGGTAAAGGTAGCAGTGGTTGCCTGGAAATGAAGAGGCCTTCTATGGGAAACTTAAGCTGTGGCTCTGTAGGCGAAAGGCTTCTCCATGCTCCCCATGGTGGTAGTAAATGAAAGAGACAGTCCTTGCTTCCAAACTGTTTATTGGTTGTTTGTTCATCATGAAAAATGCATGTGTACCAACTTCTCAGGATGGACCAGAGAAGTTTGCAGGGAGAAATGTCAAGGGAGGGGGGCTTATTGGCTAAATCCTCAAGGCTTCTAGGTACCTCAATAGCATGGAGAAAGTTGTTCTGGGCCTACATGACTACAAATAACATTTTCTTATGTGGGAAGTATGGCATGTGTTCCAGGCCAGGAATCTGGTAGGGAGCAGGGAGCTGCCTACAGTCTCAGGTGTGTACCCTGAGTTTCCAGGGACTCAGATCTGCTCTATCTTACCAAGTTTCCTGGTAAGGTCCACTGCCCCACAGAGAGCCAGCAATGCTGTCTGATATGTGGCATGTGTTATGCTTTGTCATCTCACTTTCCTGTACTCTACTGCTTGTATGGATTTAGTTTTTTTCTTTTCCTAGCGTTTCAAGTAAGGAGTTCAATAATGAATTTGAGGCTTCTTTGCAGCTCAAACTTTGACACTATTAAGTTTTCTTTACACACTAGTTTGTGTCTATGTGTACTATTTTGTTTACCTTCCTGTATCCTGAATTCCTAAGGACAACCGTGAACATAGGAGCATCACCTGTGAACTGCTGATTTGTCATGAGGTCCTCTGCTTCTAGGGTCTGAAGACTTGTGTGAGCTTGTACTTGGCTTTGGCAAGTGTTCTTGTGCTATTTTCCTTGAAGGTTTTGGTCTTTACTAAGGTCTGGGTCCTAGGCTCCCCTGCAGAATATGTTCTCTGAAGGAATGAGGGATAGATTATGTAGATTATTTCCCACCTCATTCTGAGAGCATTCTGGATTCTTGCAGGCTTTGATCCCATTGTTCCCCCACTTTGCTGTCACTGAAAGTTTCTTGAATAGTTTACCTAATGAGAATCTTGTTGTCATAATTGTCATCATTGTCTTTCAGAATCTCTATGATTTGATTGTTAGAACATTTGGACAGAAACTATAATTTTCATGTATTTGTGTTTTCCATTTTTAGTATACTTTTTAAAAAATGCACCTATATTTTCTGCACTATATTTTAAAAATCTTTCCATTCAGTTTTATGTTCATATTTTCATGTTTTTGGTTTTTAAGAACCTTTTGTTCTTTGCTCAAAATTTTATATATACAGTAGAAATGTGCATCATATATTATCTCAAAGATGTTATATGTATGAATATTTAATAAGTATTAAGAATTACATTCTACATATAGTTTTACAATTAATTATATATTATATCAATTAATTATATATTAATTATATATTAACCTTAGTTAGGGTTAAGGAAACACCAAGAATAAAGAGCAGGTTGCGGAGGAAAGGATTTATTTGGCTTACACTTCCAGATCATAATCTATTATTGGAACAAGTCAGGACAGGAACTCAAGCTAGCTGGAACCTATCGTAACGCAGAGGCCATGGAGGAGTGCTGCTTACTAGCTTGCTCCCAATGCCCTGCTTATCCAGCTTTCTTATAGAACCTAGGACTACCAGCTCAGGGATGGCACCAACTACCATGGGCTGGGCCTTCCCCCATTAATCACTAATTGGGAAAATGCCTCAAACCTGGATCTCATGGAGTTATTTCCTCAACTGAGGTGTTTCCCTCTCTGATGATTCTTTAACTTGGGTCAAGTTGACATATAAAACCAGCCAGTATAATATTGATATATGTTAAATATTTATCATAATTTAATGTTCTTACTTATTTCACTAACAGAATAGTTCAGCAAACATGGTGTGTATGTGTGCATGAGTATGTCTGTAGGTACACGTATGTGTATGTGTGTGTGTACATGGTGTGTAGAGGCCAGAGTACAATTTCAACTATCTCTTCTCAAGTCCATCTAACTTGCTTTGTTTTCTGAAACAGAGTCTCTCATTGGCCTCAGATTTGCCTGATATCATTAGGCTGGCTGGCTGGCCTAGGAGCCCCAGGGATTGTCGATACTTGATTCCCTAGAGAAGTTGTACAGCAAGTGCCACCACATATGTTTTTGTTTGCTTGTTTTGTTTAGTTTGTTTTTTACATAGGTTCTAAGGGATTGAACTCTGATCTTCATGGTTGCATGGGAAACACTTAACCAAACCAGTTCACAGTTTTAATTTTGATTTCTTAGCTTCTTCCAGTATTTTATCTTTGTGTCTTCTAAATTTTTCTTCCTATTATTTCAAGAACTCTCTCACTCTCTTCTACAATAAATGCTTTCTTCTCAGGTTCTGCAAGGCTGCCTTCTGGTAGTTGAAAGTAAGGGACTCAGAAACTAATTGGAAGTTTGAATACATGGGATCTAATGTGAGGTAATATGAGGTCAAATAATGACAGTGTCTTTAGGTCTTTGCTACTAGGCTACGTAAATCTCCCAGAGGAAGTTGTTCTGTCTCTTACAGGATAAGAAATGTCATTCCTCCCTTCAGCTATCCTGCTATCTCCCTTGCATGTTTTGCCTTCTGTTCTAGAGTTCAGTGTGCCTCATGGCTTTATGCTCTTTCTGGTTCTTCGCATGCCCATGCCTTTAGCTGAGCACTGTCTTACCCCCGACTCTATAGACTTCTCTGAGTGTGAAAAAGGCCCTAGCTAAGCACAGAGGCAGCCCAGTGGAGCATGCTCCCTCATCTAGGTTTTACTTGGTGCTCTTAATTTCAGTCATATTTCACAGTAGCTCTACTTATATGAGTATTGAACTGGCCATTTCATAGTAAAGTCAAACCTTACTTCTTCTTGGCTTACCTTGCTCATGGCCTCACCTTTTGGGAGTCTACTTAGCAAACTTCTCAGCCATTTGTTTAGTAGTTTATATACATGGGCTTAATCTTCTTTCAAAACCCAGAAGTAAAATATGATATGTTGGAACGTCTTTCTGTTTTCCCCATGCCAAATACGTTCTGTAAATGAAGATAATGATGAGTGGCCTCTTTTTAATGTTTGTTAAAACACATATGTGCAATTAATCAAGAAATTGAAAATAATCAGGACCAACAAGATGGCTCATTTGGTAAGGTACTTGTCTTCCCAGATCTGGCAATCTGAGTTCAATCCCTAGAGTTCGCATGGTAGAAGAAAAAAAACCAACTCCCAAAGTAGCATTATCCTTTGATCTCTGCATATACAGCATGGCATGTGTATGCCCCCCCCACCAACACCAATAATAATAATATCTTTAAAATTTAAGATAATCCATAAAAAATAAGTCCTTGAGAATAGATTTTAGTATACCTATGAACACAGTTTATTAATGAGGTATAATAAGTCAACAAACAAAAAGATGAAAAGTTTAGAAATAAGAGCAGGAGAGATGACTAACTGAAAAATATTACTTGCTGCTCTTGCAGAGGACCAACATCTATATCTGGCAGCACACCTGCCTTTAACTCCAGCTCCATAAAATTTGCCACTCTCTTCTAGAATCCCCAAGGAACTGCACTCACGTGCACATACACCATACAGACTCACACATTCACATAATTTTTTTGATAAAGTCAAATCTTTGAAACGATCTTAACATAAAATCACACTAAGAAATTAAAGTTAGACACTCAAAACAAATTATTTGTACCTTGACAGGAAAGGAAGCAATTAGTGTACATAGTAACATTCTCTCAGAATAAAAGCAATATATGTAATTATGTCCACAGGCATTTTCACCCACACTTCTAGACATTTTATTGGACACAACTTATTTTTATTTGCATTATTATGCAATTATATTGCAAGAACATGAAATATGTAGTACAATTTGACACTAACTTAGATAATTTGCAGACTTCAATTTTATGAATTTTAGAAACAGTATTAATAAAATCCACAGGTTTATAGTATAACATCTTAAGTTTTTTGTAGAGTAATCCTTACCAGGATTTTAAAAGTATTTGTATCTCGATTTCTTCAAATGTTATCTGAAAAGCACCATTTTTTTATAGATAGACTCACATGAATTGTAAATTGTTTCCTGTCTATAGCTAAGATGACAAACGTCTATGCAATTGCTACTTTAGCAGCACTATAAAGTTTCCTTTCTCTGTTAATTGTTTCGCTGTCAAAGAGAAGATAAAAGAAAGACATCAAACACAGATCATCCTTAAATACCTTAAGTGCTCACAGGGACTAAAGGCTTATTCATAATTTTAGCAATGTGTCAAAGTTTTTAGAATCTCAGTTATTCTGGGCAATATGATTGGTACTAGGAATGAAGAAACTTAGTCATGTCCCTGGATGGCTTGCACCTTCAAATGGAAACAGTTAATTTGGGTATTAATATGGTTGATTTTGTAGGGTGTTCAATAAGTGATGTAATATGGTGAAGGGGTGGGGGTGTATAGAGCATGATGTGAATAGTCACACTAGTCAATTCAATTCACATGTGGCCAACTAGCTAACAATACTCTACTGCAACAATTGAAAACACAATAGTGGGAAAAAATCTGGTTGTCAGATTGGACTAATTTACCACCTGAGTGATTTGCTTCCACTCAGCATGAATCAAGTAAACCATTCAAGATCATGATTTGGCATGATGCTTTTGGTGATAGCAACAAAGAGTGGAGGTGGAGGCAAGCCTGTTGCCATGCCAACACTCTGCCTTTCTCTAAGACCAGGGTGCAGCTGGCCCAGTCCAGGACATCAGAAACAATAGCTATAGACAATGTCCATCCTAATTGGTTGATGTCTATTCCATAGCTTGGATAAATGTTTTTTATATAGTCCTTGTTCATGCTGACAAATCTGAATATCTAAAGGTGAGCTTTGAAATGAGTTTTTGGATGAATTTTAATTAAGGAAATCTGTGAAATACTTTGCATAATTCACTAAGAGTGAAAGCGAAATATGAAGGGCATAAGTCCAGAGGGATCTCTAGACATCTTCCTATTTCCTTGTTGGCTCTTATTAGATCTCTGTTGGTGAAATTATCTTTTCGATTCCTTTATGCATTTGAAAATCATATTGTTTGATTTTTGTTATTGGAAAAGTTCTTTGTGTATCAATGAATACTAGCCCTCATGTCACATATACCCTTTGCAAATGTTTTCTAATTTTTATAATAAATTCTGCTTTTGCTTTCTTAGTGATCTCCTTCATAAATGCAAGATTTTAATCTTTGTGCACAATTTTAATTCTTGTAGTTGTGCTTTTGATATCACATCTGAGAATCCAAGGCTCTATTTAATAGAAGGTTCTAACACTAGCCATTCTTTTCCATCTCAGATTTTCATTGTTTTATATTTTATGTCAATAATCCATCTTAAGTAAAATTTAAATGTGTTAGGAAGGAAGGTTTAAAGTTTTACCTTCTTTGAATACTGATGCATGATTTCCTAACTCCATTTGTTAAGTCGGTTATTATTTTCTGCTACTGAGAAGGCTTAACAGATTTGTTGGATATATATTAACATAGATGTATGGGTTTATCTATAGATTGCAATTCTTTCCTCATCTAGATATGTTTCCTTATTCTCATATCACTCAGTTTTGATTAGCAAACTCTAACTTGGTAGAGTTATTGGTAACTTGGAGTCCTTTAGTTTGTTGTGTTTCCATAATTTTTGGCTGTTTAATTTTCCTTGCAATTGCCTATAAATTTTGTAAACACACGTGCACGTGTGTGTATGCTCATGCTTTCTCTCTCTCTTTCTCAGGAGAATTTAAATAGGTTCCCAGTGAACCTGTAATGAACTTGTCACACACAAATGTTTGCTATAGTGTCATTTCAATAATATAACATTTAAAATTCATGACCACATTTTATCCAAAAGCATTTTATAATTTTCAGTATGAAAGACTTTTATATTTTTAGTTAAGTTTATTCCTGATTAACTTGTTTTCATTGTGTTATACATGGGAATGTTTCATAGTTAGAAAAGCACATTGCCCAGTTAGTGCCGACATCCTCTTTTGGTTCTCCCTACTAGCTTTCTTGATGTCATCAGATTATTACACAGTATCTATTGCTAAGGTTTGATTATAAAGTGTTAAGATAGTAAGTTTCAATAACTGTACATACTCACACAACAAACTTTCTATCTATAGAATATGTCTATTTCTTCTGTGTCTTTGTAGCAATTGCTTGGCCAAAACCAGACAAATGATTCTGAGGATTTTTCTCTTCCACTACTGTGGATTAATTTTCCTGTTTTTAAAATTCATATAAACAAAATCATGAAGCATATACTTATTTTTCATAGCCCGTCAGTTATTGTAATTTTGAAGTTTTTTCTCATGTTATTGTGTATTTCTTCTTTTGCCTTACTGGATTGGTTTCCATTGTGTGAATGTGTGTATATGTTACCACTTGATTTGTTGTTTGCATTTTCCTATTGGTGGATACTTGAGGTATATCTAGTTTGGGACAATTGTATCCTAGTGCAATAATGTTTTATGGGCACTCCTAGAAGTAGAACTGTTGGATCATTTGGTAGAAGCTCATTAAGTCATCCAGCTGTATCCTGACTGAGCTAGAAAATTCTAAAGTGACATGTGCTGCCAGAACTGGGTGTTTTCAGACACTCTGGTAGGTTTGTGGTGAAACAATTTTTCCTTTAATTATAGTTTTTCTGGTTCATTACAATGATGGGAAATGTAAGAAGTTCAACATCTGCTCACAGCTTTGTCTATTTTTTAATGGGAAGTCTTCCTTTCCTTATTAAATGACAGGATTTATTTATACAGTTTTTGTTTGATATGTCTTGTTAATATATTTTAGTAAGCACAATTTTAAAATTAAAGTGAATTTTAAGATTTTGTTTCTGTTATTGAACCATTACATTTAATTTTGATACACATAATTTGTGACTGTAGTATTTGAATTGACACATGATTTTAAACACATGTCAATGTGAATGCAACTGATGAATTACATTTCTTAATTAGTATCTTAATTAGAAATATTTGTCCATAAAAATGTCTGTCTTCCAGGTGCAGAATAAATATCACCATAAGCTTTCTTTTGTTTTGTTTTGTTTTTGTTTTTTATATTTCTAATAGTCTTTCTGTAGCTGCTGAATTGCAATTTCTCCAAATTTTAAGATTTAGTATGGCAATTTTTATTATCTCTTTCAAACTTCTAATTATTTCTCATTTAGTTAAATTTTGATATATTTGAATGTTTTTAATCATTTGGAGGTTTACTCCTGGACCTTTAGTTTATTCATTAATCTTTAGTTATTCCTTTTAAGTATTTAATATTAATCAACATTTTGTCACTTTCATTAACATAAAATATGAAATGAATTTGGGTAAATATTAAAGTTATTTCCTTTCCATGTTTAATGTCACATGTTATAGTTTGACTATGGCTCATGTCCTCTCACAGGCTCATGTGTTTTTTTTAACATTTGATCTGTAGCAAGTGGTACTGTTTTTAGAAGGTTATGGAACTTTTCTGATGTGAAAACATGACAGAGGTGGTTGTTTTAAGCCTAGCTTTACTTCCTTGGTGCTGCTTTCTGATGAGTGGAACAATGTGACCATCTGAGTGTTCTGTCACCATGCCTTCTCTACCATGGTAGACTATACCTTTCTTAACCTTGAACCCAAATAAATATTTCCATTTTTAGTTTCTTTTGTCAGATGTTTCACACAACAACAATAACACCAGTAACAACAATAACAAAATGTGGGAGCCCTGCTGGGCTCACTAAAGAACTCAAAACCGAAACCAGAGACTTAGCTCGCTGGG
>NW_022196905.1:19530471-19551421 GCF_008632895.1 Mastomys coucha
ACCTCAAGTTCCCGTTCGTGGAGCTCCCACGGGATGAAGTGAAGCTGTGGGCCGGCTTCCTTCAACAAAATAACTAGAAAACCCATTTGTTCTTTTATGGGGAGATTATCTTGCCTTTTTTTAACCTTAAAATTTGGATAGTAGAATTGTTGCTCTAATAGTAAATTATGTTATCAATTATCTATTAAAATGGAAATCACTGTATGTCCTGTGCCTGCCAACTCTCCTTAAAGCATACCCAACAGTTGTGAAACTGCACGTTATCCACTAGTCTCCATTTTTTCAGACCACAATTCTGGCTGCTTTCTCAGAGGATACTTTACATTAGCATCAGGAAATTCAGGCAAGAACCCACTCTATGCCTTATGCCTAAAAGTACATTCAGTAGCCATAAGCTGTATCTCATCATCTGGGCTCCATATTATGGCCCACAACTTTGGCAGAAAACATTTCTTTACCAGAAGCCAAGCCTGTTCTAGGGACCCCAGAGGCAATGGTTGCACCCAAACCCCAGAGGTCATATTGAACACAAAAACCCCAGAGATACCTTACTAGACCTGAAGACTGGCTGATCACCAAAACCCCAGGGCACCCAGGCTAGAAGATCAAAAATGGAAATAGAAACCAAAAGAAAAAAATTCAAAAACTCCCATCTAATAAAGATAAACTCAAAAATCAGCACCTAAACCTATAAGAATCCCAAAACCCAGATGACTAGCAGGCAGCATAAGAACACAACCAACAACAGCCAGGAAAATATGGACCAACAGAGCCTGGATATCCTACTAATGCAAGCCATGCATATTTCAACACAGCTCAGCATGAGAAAGTGACCTTGAATCAAATATCATAAAAATGATAGAGACTTTTAAAGATTAAATGAATAAATCCCTTAAAGAAATACAGGAAAATTCAATCAAACATGTGAATGAAATGAACTAAACCATCAAGACCTGAAAATGGAAAGAAAAGCAATAATGGCAGTAAAAACCCCACCATTTGAGGGAATCCTGGTGATTATCCTCAAGTGGTAATGTAAAGAATGGTAGAAAACATTTTAAACATAAGTTCAGCAGATCGCAGAAAGTTTTTTGGACAACAATCTACTAAGTACATGTGAGGTACACAACCATTTCCTAATTATTCACTTCAGACTCAAGCATGAAAACACCTGTAGGAAGCTGTATGAAGCTTATTTCTAGAATTAGTGCTCTATGACTACTAGTATCATGACAGAAAGTTTATATATACATAATAATCTTAAAGATTTTGAGATAATTTATACCTTAAGAAAAATTTTAAGAGTCAAATGAAAACTAAAAGATTATGGTATAAGTTGCAATAGTTCCTTATGTTTTGTTTTCTTCTGTCCCATATTGGCAGCTCTTCTGACATAAGACAAAGACTGGGTTTTCCTTTAAAAAGCATGTGTGGATATTGTGAAGGAGCCATGCTCCAACCCCAGAATCAGCATTAATTAATTAATTAATTAATTTTCAATTTAATTGAAACTACATAAATAGCACCCATATTTGCTATATATATATATATATATATATATATATATATATATATATATATATATATGTCTGTAGAGGGCAGCAGAGACAAACTGGAGGTGGGTGATACATTGTGGCCAATTTACTCATTTTCTTGGGACATTTTCTCTTGATGATCGTCTTTTTCTTCAGATGTTTCACTTTTCCAGTATTGTCTGGATTCCATAGTTGGATGAATTTATTCTCCTGTAAATATAAAAACAAAGCCCTACCCCAACCCTAATGCTGGGGGTAGGAGGTGTTCCTTTTTTGGTAGGTTACATCTTTCCTAGGGCGAAATGGTTTTGGCAACAGCAAAATTATTATCTTTCAATTAAAATGAAAAATTCTTTTGAAAATTAAAAACTAACATATTCCTTAGTATGTGTGGATAAATATATTTCCATTTCCATATGTACATATGGAATATATATTCATATACATATATTGTTCAAGGTTTAAGTATATTTATTTTTAGATAACATTTCCTTTGAATTTCAGCCTGCCTTTCTTGATTTATCTACATCAGTATAGAATGTAGGGACTTAGAAATTGGTGTCTCCTTTACTATATAAGGCAGAATCTAATTAGTTCTTTTTATAAAATAAGTTCTTTGCTTTTGGAGTATTCATTGTTGATATTTCCCAAAATATTAACTGCAAGCTCATTGCCAATCTTCAATTTTCTGCCTATAATAAGGCAATTTCAGCATTAGTGAAAGGTAGCACAGTTTCTGCTGGGTCTATTCCTGAAAATTATTGAATTATCATTTTTCCTTTCAGAATCAATTCATAAACCTTTCCTACATAGGTGTTTAATGTTTTACTTGTTCTGCATAAGAATTCCTGTGGGAGAATGAGGGGAGGCAAAATAACCAAAATACAATCCAGCTTTGGATCCAACAACCTACTTGTGTATCCTGTAATTTCTTTTCTACAAGAACCAATTCTCAGCCTCAGCTGATAATTTTCTTGGACTATTGAAGTCCTTATCACTTGTAAGGTTTGAAATAAATTACTTAGCTTTTGAGTAGTTAATCCAATTATGAGCCTTAGTCAATTAGTATCTCCCAGCAATATTTGAAAATCATTAATAGTAACTGATCTCTCCTGATTTGTATATTCTGTGGTTGCATTTTCTGTAGAACTATCTTATATCCTGGGTAATTAACAGAATACCTTTTTTTTTTTTTGAGCATTTGTAATCCCCAGCAAGGCAAAATTCTCTTTATTTCAACAAACATTTTTTCCTAAAGTATCTGCATCTGAATCAGCCAGTAAGATAGAATTCATATAATGTCAAATTTTAGATTGAAGAAATTGTTTACAGATTATTTTTAATGACTGTTGTACAAAATATTTGCACACGGTAGGACTGCTTAACATTCCTTGTGGTAAGACTTTCCAATGACATCTCTTTATTGGACAACTATTTTTATAAGTAGGTACTGAGAAAGCAAACTTTTCCCTAAAATGCTCATGCAAAGGGATTGTAACAAAGCAATCTTCTAAAACGATTACTATCATAGGCCATGACTTAAGTAATTAAAAAGGCAGTTGGATTCCAGGCTGTAAAGAGCCGATTGGTTGAATCACCTCGTTTATGTCTTTTAAATCTGTTAACACCTTCCATTTTTCTGATTTTTTTTAACAACAACAAATACAGGAAAATTCCATGGGCTGTTAGATATTTCAATGTGTTGATCATTTAGTTGCTCTGGCACCAGCTGTTCTAGTACTTGTAATTTTTCTGATGTCAAAGGCCCCACAAGTTCTTCCATTAACCATTTTAAAGATAGAATAATTGGTTACTTTGAAAGACCTGTTATGTCCTGCTCATGGACAACCTGGACAGTATCTGACTGTTTTTGATAATGCCTTTTAATATTTTTTCAGAAGCATTCTTTACTTGATGGCTTTAATTTTCCTATTTGTCCTTCTGACCCATACACTCTTGCTCTTTGTTCTACCTAAGATAAAGTTCTAATTCTTAGAAGCTGAATATTTTACCTCCTGAAGAGATCAATCTACATGCCAAGACTTTGGTGAAATTATTATTACATTTGCTCTTGTGTCTACTAAACTTCTACTTTTAATGTCATTTATTTGTAAATGTAGCTTTGGTCTCTAATCATTTATAGCAGTTTGCCAAAATACTTGTTTGTTTAGTCCCTCTTGAATTTTTTGTTTCATCTATTGAAGCTGATCTGTTCTCTATTATTTCCAGAGCAGTGTTGTTTTTAACAACAGGAATTAGATCTTTTAAATGTTCTGTGGATGAGTTTCGCTAATGGTGACAGGGAATGATTGAATCAAATTTGATATAAAGTCCTTTGGGAGGCCCTCTGGAGCATTTCCTGAGGGCAAAAGGTTACTTTGCCTGTTCCTGGTTGATCTGCATTTATTAGTTTAATGCAGGCATTTGCCACACTTTATGCATACTCTAGAAGTCTGAGGCCTTCTTTTTGTATTATCTCTAGAAAAAACAATCATTGTTTCTAGCAATGCCTTGCCTCCAATCCCTTTTCTTACTATCTTGCTTAGACCAATGAAAACATCTGATATTTTTATTTTTTCTTAAAATTTCTAAAAGTACATTTTTCAAATTTTTCTGAAAACTTTCTTTTTAAATTAGAATTTACTTCTCTCATCAGAGTAGCATCATACCTGAGATCCAACATCAGCCATATTTCTAATCTATTCATTTACTGGTACTGATCTTTAAGGATCTAATCAACCTTTGCACTATGAATTAGCATTTTCAAAATCCAAATATTTGATTAATATTTGTCTGACTTCTTAATCTGATCTATTCTATTTACAGCTGAAATCAATCTTTGCAAAAAATAAAATAAAATAAAACAAACAGTAAAGGCTTCCTTGTGCCTTGTGTAATTTTGGTAAATGACTCAGACCTCTTCTCTGAATCTTCAACTTTGTCCCAAGCATTTAAAGTTGGAAACAACATAACACCAAGGTGTGATCAACTTTAAGCTGCCTTTGTAATTTAGCATATTGAACTTCACCTTAATTCCTCTAGCCCTATTTCATTGTTCTATGGACATACCTTCCAATTTCTATCATGTTAGTTATTGTAACTAATGTCCAGCTTCCAATATTGCTGTTGCCAAGTATTTCTTGTCTTGGGAGATAATTCTGTTTTGAGTTGCCCATGAATTTAAAATCTGCTTTGCACAGGGTAAATGCATCCCATAGGAAACAAATGCTTCCTTAAATCTCCTCAAATCTAATATGTTTATATAATTTCATTTAACTTCTTCATAACCTTGGAAGTACCTATTATCTCCTGGTAGGTCTTATATAGTAACTGAATAAACTAAGGTTGGTTTTCTAATAACCTTGGGCCACCCCTCTTGAATTTATCATTGCGTAGTGAGGTAGGTTCTTGCCTAAATTCCTCTGTCTGTGACTGAGTATTTTACTTATTTTCATTTATAAATTTTTCTAAGGTTTATATCTTTTCAATCCACTTTTTATTTTTGGTACAAAAAACAAGTATGCCTATTAAGGATAAATATGAATTACCAAACTGATAGTAATTATAATAGGCATGTCAATCTCAGTTGTCATTTATATTTTCATTTTCTGCTTCTATTTTCAAGCCATCAAAAGTATAGGGCCCTAGCACCTTGTATTATGGAATTTCTCATCCTTAACATTTCCCTGGAGGACTTCCCAGGTAATTTACCTAATCTAATGGCTTTTCAGTTTGTCCACAGCTGGTATTATTTCTTAGCGCAGTGACTGTAACACACACTGCAATGAAAAATGTTGTTTTTAAACAAAATCTCAAATATTTGACTTTACCAATAAAATGGACCCAACAAGTAAGCTGGCATAGACATTTTAATGTCTAAGAAAATAGACTTAAAAAACACTAATCAAAAGAGATGGGAAAAGATATATGTTATCAAAGAAAAAAATCTACCAAAATAATATTTCCGTTCTGAATAGCTATGCTCCAAATGCAAGGGCACCCATATTTGTAAAAGAAATATTACTAAAGCTTACAAAATCACACATCAAAAACATACTTTAATAGTGGAAAACTTTAACACACCACTATCACAAATCACAGGTCATTTAAAGAAATACTAAATAGAGAAATAATGGAACTAACAGATGTTATGACTCAAATGAGCCTAACAAAGATCTACATTACATTTCATCCAAACAAAAAAGAATATACCTTCCTTTCATCATCTCACAGGACCTTCTTCAACATTGATCATATACTTGGTCACCAAAAAAGTCTCAAGTAATACAAGAAAATTGAAATAATGCTCTGTATCTTATCAGACCACCATAGATTAAAGTTGGACTTTAGCAACAATAGAAACAACAGAAAGCTTACAAACTCATGGAAACTCAACTCAATGAACACTTGGTCAAGAAAGAAATAAAGAAAAAATAAAAGACTCTATAATTTAATGAAAATGAATGTACAACACACCTAAACTTATGAGAAACAATGAAAGCAGTGCTAAAAGGAAAGTTTATACCACCAAGTGACTTCATAAAGGAATTAATGTGAGCTCATACAAGTGATTTAATAGCACACCTGAAAACTCTAAAACAAAAAGAACCAAACACACCTGTAAAGAATAGACAACAGGAAATAAACTCAGGACAATAAAATAGAAACAAAGAGAACAATATAAACAACCAACAAAACAAAGTGTTGGTTCTTTGAGAAGCTCAACAAGATAAACAAATCCTTAGCCAAACTAACTAAAAGAGAGAGAGAATATCCAAATTAACAAAATCAGAAATGAAAAGGGGGACAAAACAACAGACACTGAGGAAATCCAGAGAATCAGTAGGTCTTATTTGAAAGCCTATACTCCACAAAATTGTAAAATCTAAAAGAAATGGACAATTTTCTTGATAGATACTCCTTACCACAGTTAAATCCAGATCAGATAAACAGTCTAAATAGACCTATACCTCCTAAGGAAATATAAGAACTTCTCCCAACACAAAAAAGTCCAGGGTCAGATGGTTTTAGTATAGGATCTTACCTAACTTTCAAAGAAGAGTGAATACTAACACTCCTCAATTTTTTTTCACAAAATAGAAATAGAAAAAACATTGACAAATTCATCTTATGAGGCCACAGTTACCCTGATACCTAGACCATACAAATACTCAACAAAGAAAGAGAAATTCAGAAAGATTTCCCCCAGAAATATTGATGCAAACTGCTTTCAAGTACAGATCAAAATGTTCATATACTATGATCATGTTCATTACCCCAGGTATGTAGGTATATAATCCAGCATATAAACAAACTGAAAATAGAAAGCCCCACATGATTATATCTTTAGATGCTGAAAAAGTCTTTGACAAAATACAACATCCCTTCATGTTAACAGTTTTGGAGAAATTAGGGATAAAGTTACATTCCTAACATAATAACATAATCATTCAGCAAGCCCATAGCCAACATCAAATTAAATGGAGAGAAACTTAAAGCAACTCCCCCCAAATCATGGAGAACACAAAACTGCCTACTCTATTTAATATAGACCTTGAAGTTTTAGCTAGAGCCATAAGATAACTAAAGGAGATCAAAGAATGCAAATTGAAAAAAAAAAAGAAGTCCAATTAGTGCTATTAGCAGATCTACCAGGGAACTCCTACAGCTGATAAACACCTACTGCAATGTGGCTGGATACAAATAAACTAAAAAAAACCTAGTAGTCCTACTGATATGGTTTGTAAAATGTGTGATGCAGCAGGAGGAGTTGCCTTAGCGGGCCCATTCTGAGGCACACTGCCCTGAGGTACCAGCCATATGACAGGTCTAGTATAAAATGAAGTTTATTTTGGGGCATGAGAAGGGATTTTAAGAAAGATTAGAGGCAGAGAAAGAGAGGGGACTGAAAATAACAGAGGGAGAGAGAAGGGAAAAGGCTGTCTGGGAATATCTGGAGAGACAGAGAGGAGCAGGGGAGAAAACAAAGAGGGAGGGAGATAGAGATTGAAAGATAGATAGATGGATGGATGGATAGATAGATAGATAGATAGATAGATAGATAGATAGATAGATAGATAGGGAATAGAGAGAAGAGCTAGGGTGTGTGTGTTAGAGAGTGAGGGAGACCAAATAATCCTTTTATAGCAAGCCAGGGCCCTAGATGACTGTGCTAGGTAACTGTTGGAAGGAGTCTAGAAGAAAGGCTAACACTTATTATATATAAATGACAAATGGGCTGAGAACAAAATCAGGAAAACAACACCATTTACAATAGCCACAAGTAACAAATAATATAAAATATCTTATTGTAACCCCAACAAAGCAAGTGAAATACCTGTATGACAAATACTTAGTCTTTGAAAGAAGAAATCAAGAAGATATCAGAAGATAGAAAGATCTTCCATACTCATGGATCCATAGGCTTAAAATAGTACAAATGGCCGTCCTACAAAAAGCAATCTGCAGATTCAATGAATTCCCATAAAAATTCTAATAAAATCTTTACAGATCTTGAAAGAACAATATTAAACTTCATAGGGAAAAACAACAACATCAAGGATAGCTAAAACAATACTGTATAATAAAAGAACTTCTGAATTACCATTCCTGATTCAAGCTGCATTATAGAAAAATGTTATAAAAACTGCATGCTATCAGCATAAAAACAGGCAGGATGATTAATGAAATCCAATTGAAGACATAGAAGTAAATTCACACACCTATGGACACTTGATTTTTGACAAAGGAGACAAAATTGCACAATGAAATATAGATAGCATCTTCAACAAATGGCGCTGGTCCAACTGGAAGTCTGCAAACAGATCCACATCTAACACCCTGCCCCAAACTAAAGTTAAAGGGGATCCAAGATTTCAATATAAAGCCAGATATATTAAACATTATAGAAGAGAAATTGAGAAATAGCCTTGAATGCAGGAGAAAACTTCCTGAAAAGAATACCAACAGTCCAGGCACAAAGATCAACAATTAATACATGGGACCTTAAGAAGCTGAAAAGCTTCTGTAAGGCAAAGGACACTGCCAAAAGGACAAAATGGCAGCCTTCAGAATGGGGAAGATCTTCATCAGTTTTGCAACTGACAGAGGGTTAATATAAAAAAATATAAAAAGGACTCCAGAAACTAGATATCAACAAACTAAATAACCCAATTAAAGAATGGAATACAGATCTAAACAGAATTCTCAACAGATGAATCTCTAATGGCTGAGAAGCACTTAAAGAAATGTTCAACATCCTTAGCCATTAGGGAAATGCAAATCAAAATGGCTCTAATATTCCATCTTAAATCCCTCAGAATGGTTAAGATCTTAAACTCAAGCAACAGCTCATGATGGAGAGGATCTGAAGCTAGGTGAAGACTTCTTCAATGCTGCTGGGAATACAAACTTGTCCAGTCATTTTGGAAAAATTTTGGTGGTTTCTCAGAAAACTGGAAATAGATCTACCTTAAGCCCTAGCTATTCTACTACTGGATACTCAGAGGAGAATCCACCATGCATACCACAAGGACACTTACTCAACTATGTTCATAGCAGCTTTATTGGTAATAGCCAGAAACTGGAAGCAACCTAGATATCCTTCAATCAAAGAATGGCTAAAGAAAATGTGGTAAATTTACACAGTGGAATATTTCTCAGCTATTAAAAACAATGACATCATGAAATTTGTAGGCAAATAGATAGGACTAGGAAAGCTAATCCTGAGGAAACCAAGACCCAGAAAGACAAGCATGGTATGTTTGTGGCTGTTAAGCAGTAAAGGACAACCATATTACAATCCACAGACCTAAAGTAACAACAAGGGCTCAAAAATGGAGGTGTGCATCTCACTGACAAGGGGAAATAGAATAAACTTTGTGGGTGGGCAACACCTGAACTGGGTGGGGTGTGTCATGTAAAAGCTAGAAACCTAGGGCAATAGAAACTCCCAGGAATCTATTAGTGTCACCCAAGATAAGACTACTAGCAATGGGGGATGTATGGACTGAGCTGGCCATTCCCTGTAACCAGGCAAAACTTCCAATGGAGGGATTGGGACAACAACCCAGCAACAAAACTTTTGACCTACAATTTGTCCTGCCAACAAGATGTGCAGGGGTAAAGATGGAGCAGAAATTGAGGGAATGGCCAACCAATAACTAGTCCAACTTGAGATTCATGCCATGAGAAGAAGCATATCCGTGACACTGATAATGATAGATAGACAGGAGCCTAGCATAACTATCATCAGAGAGTCTTTGTTTACTCAGCAACTGACTGAAACAGATGGAGACACCCACAGCCAAACATTAAGATGAGCTCTTGGAGTCATGTGGAAGAGGAGGAGGGAGAAATGTAGGAACCAGAGGGGTCAAGGACACCACAAGAAAACCTGCAGAATTCACTAACCTTGACACATAGGAACATCCAAAGACTGAATTGACAACCAAAGAGCATGCACCAGATGGACTTAGGCCCTCTGCACATAATGTAACAGTTATGTAGCTTGGTGTTCATGTAACAGCAGGAACAGGGGCTATCTCTGATTCTGTTGTCTGCCTTTCGGACCACTTCCCTCTGTTGGGCTGCTCTGTCTATCGTCCATTGGAGTAGATGCACCTAGTCTTACTATGACTTGATATGCTAAGGCTGGTTGATATCTGTGAGCGGCCTCCCCTTTTCTGAGAAAGTATGGAGGAGTAGATAGGGGTGGGGTGAGAAGGACTCAGAGGAGAGGAAGGAGGGAAATGTAAATTAAGTAAATGAATTAATTAAAAGAATTATCTTCTAAAGTACTTTCATTGTGTTTTCTTCTTCACTGAATTTTCAATTTAGATAATTAATCCTTACTGGAAACTTGATCCCTATAGGGTATATAAGTGGGTGCTAGGAAAGATTTCCTCTTCCACTGATAAGAAACTTTTATCTTTTAGTTATTTGTAGTATTACCTATCATCTTCATTCTAAGGCAAGTCATATATAAATTATTCTGAAATATTCTTGACTTTAATTATTGCCAGATCATCATCTGGGTGGCATACCTGTGAGCATACCTACCAGGGACTGTCCAGATTAAGGTTGCTCTCTGAGAATGTCTGTAGGGAATGATCTTGAGTACATTAACTGAAGTGGGATGACCTACCCACAGTCCCACAGTGGATGGCACCATTCCTTAGACTAGAAGTTTGGAACTGCCCTTGGCCTTGTCTTCTGACTGATTCTATAACATGAGCAGCTGTTTAAACATTTATTTCCTTATAAATGATGCATTTATAAATGAGCTCCTGATGCATTTATTTCTTTGCCATGTTCAGATGTGACCTGAAACAGTGAGCTAAGGTAAACATAAAACAAGCCTGTGCTTTGGGTAGAAGCTGAGTTTATATCAACATACAAGTCTTAAAGATTTGCAGTTCTTCAGGTGATGACTTATTAAAGAATCACTTTAAGGACAGGATTTCAGAGACAGAAGGAAGGCCTCCAAGAACTTCCAATTGTTCTGCTCTTCAGATAATTTTTGTATTATTTTTAGTTTGCTAAGACATGCTAATCTTACTGAAATTTGACAAAAATATAACTCTTTTCCAATGTGAATTTTATTTTTCTGTGTTTTCCTTGATAATTTTGTTTCAATATAATATGCTATTACAAATTTTATGGTTTTTTTCCTAGGATAAATTTCAATTAAAACCAGCTGAAATATGTTAGAAGACATGATCTTTCTGTTTTTGCGTGGTATTTCACTTTTTTTTAAAATGTTGAAAATAGGTTCTTTTCTCATATAGTACGTCATGATCATTTTCCCCTCCTTCCACTTCTCCCACCTTCCACTTCTATTCCCCTTTCTCCATGATCCATTTTTCCTCCTTTTCTTTTCAGGAAAGAGCAGTTTGCCAAGGGATGACAGACAAATAGAACAAACCAGAATACAAGGCAAAAGCCTTCATATCGAGGCTGGATGAGGCAGAACAATAGTTGGAAAAAGAACCCTAAGAGCAGACAAACATGTCAGAGACACAGCAGCTTCCACTTTTAAGAGTCCCACAGAAACACCAAGCTGACACCCATAACGTATACGCAGAGGACCTAGTGCAGAACCAGGTAGACCCAGTGCTTGCTGATTTAAGTTTCTGTAAGCCACGATTAGTTGATTTTGTAGGCCATGGTAATCTGGTGTCTTCCATCCCCTACAATTTTTCTTTCTCCTCTTTTCATGGGGTTCCATGGACTCTGAATCAAGGGACCTGATAGAGACCTCCAATTCAGACTCCCT
Organism: Mastomys coucha; assembly: GCF_008632895.1. Taxonomy (NCBI): domain Eukaryota; kingdom Metazoa; phylum Chordata; class Mammalia; order Rodentia; family Muridae; genus Mastomys; species Mastomys coucha. Next base: position 19,542,283 of record NW_022196905.1, read on the forward strand.
GTCTATATAATGTATGGCTGTGTGTCTTTGTACCTACTCTCACCTGCTGCCATAAGAAGCTTCTCTGATGATGCCTAGACAAGTCATCAAAGTCCAGCAGAATATCAGGATAATCTCATAAGATATATATATATATATATATATATATATATGTATATGTATATATATATGTATATATATGTGTGTGTGTGTGTGTATATAATATGTTATATATGTACTGATTTTATATGCGTGTGTGTGTGTGTGTGTGTGTGTGTGTAACTTGCCAGGTCTCTTTGGTTGTATCTTCTGTCTCTGACCTATCCAGTTTCCTTGGCAGTGTAGGACATGGGCTCTCTTTCAGGGCATGGGCCTCAAAGTAAACCAGATATTAGCTGGCCACTATCACAAGATTTGGGCCATCATTGCCCCAGCATATCTTGCAAGCCGGGCAGATTGCAAGCCAGGCAGATTGCAAGCCGGCCAGATTGTAGCCCAATGGTTTTGTGGCTGGGTTGGTGTAGAGGTTTTTCTTTCTGCAGATTCTCCTCCTGCACCAAAGAGACTAATGCATAGGAGTGAAGACTCCATGCAGGCACCAGTGAACATCTCTACTTTCAGTGAGCTGAGTGTAAGTTGTTGTTGGAAATAGGACCACACTGAGAGTTTTTGGAAAGGACACTTTTCTAACATCATCCTATTTTGTTAATGAATCTCCATAGGGCCTCTTCAGTCAATAAGTCAACCTAATGCAACCTGGTCCCACCATTGGAACCTTTGTTTGGTGAAAAGAGATAGCCAATCCATTACTAGTATCCATTACCCATTACGAGGATTCCTCACGAGGGTCACCTTCATAAATTTCAGGAAGTTTACTGTATTAGGTTTCCAGACAGTCTGCCAAGTGCACCTCTCCCCCATTTCTAGCTGCCTTTCTTTACACTCTATCCTTTAAGCTCTCCTCCACTACCTGATCCTTTCTGTTTTGTTCTCCAACCCACCCCTACAGTCCACCCACAAAATCTATTCTATTTCTCCTTCTCAGGAAGATCCATGTTTCCCTTTTAGAGCTCCCATCTTTACATAACTTCCCTGGGTCTGTGGATATACCTTTATTATCATTTACTTAAAAGCTAATATTGACTTATAAGTGAATACATACTTTACTTTTCTTTCTGGATTTGTGTTACCTCACTCAGGATACATTTTTTCTAGATGTATCCATTTCTCTACAAACCTCATGATGTCATTGTTTTAAAAAAGCTGAATAATATTCCATTGTATAAGTTTCCTTTATCCATTCTTTGGTTGAGAAATATCTAGGTTGTTTGCAGTTTATGGCTGTTATGAATAAAGTTTCTATGAATGTAGTTGAGCAAGTGTTGCTGTGGTAGGATGGAGTGTCCTTTGGGTCCATTTCCAAGAGTGCTGTAGCTGAGTCTTGAGGTTAATGGATTCCCAGGTTTTCTGAGGAACCACCACATTGATTTCCATAGTAGCTATACAAGTTTGCACTCCCACCAGCAATGGAGGAGTAATACCTTTCTCCACATCCTCACCAGGATGAACTGTCATTTGTGTTTCTGATCTTAGTCATCTGACAGTTAAGATGAAATCTCAAAGTAGTTCTGATTTGCATTTCCCCGATGGCTAAGGATGTTATATTTCCTTCAGTGTTTCTTAGTCATTTGAGATTCCTCTATTGAGAATTCTCTGTCTGTATCTGTACCCCAGTTTTAGTTGTATTACATGGTTTGTTGACATATAGTTTTTTGAGTTCTTTATATATTTTGAATATTAGCCATCTATCAGATATGGTAAAACTTTTTTATTTATTGATGGTGCCTTTGCATTACACAAATTTTTAAGTTTCATGAGGTCTCCTCTATTAATTGTTAATCTTTGTGCCTGTGCTGTGGGTGGTCTGTTCAGGAAGTTGTCTCCCCGTCAATGTGTTTAAAGCCATTTCTCACTTTCACTTCTATCAGATTTAATGTGTCTAGTTTAATGTTGAGATCTTTAATCCACCTGAATTAGAGTTTTGCTCAAGGTGATGACTATAAATCTATTTGCATTTTTCAACATGTAGACATCCAGTTTAACAAGTCCCTCTTGTTGAAGATGTTTCCTTTTTTTTCCAGTGTGTATTTCTGGTTTCCTTTTCAAAAACCAGTTGTCCATACATGTATGAATTTATATCTGTGTCTTCAATTTGATTCTATCAATCAACATGTCTGTTTTTATGCCTATGTTTTGAGTACCCTAACTCTGTAGTATAACTAGAAATCAGAAATATCAGAAATCATGATACCTCTGGATACTATTTTTTTTCTTTTTGATACAGGATTGGTTTTGGTATCCTGGGTTTGTTTGTTTGTTTTTGCAATATGAAGTTAAGAACTGTCCTTTTAAGATCTGTAATAAACTGTATTGAAATGTTGATGGGTAGTACACTGAATGTGAGATTTTCTTTTGTAGATTGGCCACTTTTATTATGTAAATCCTATGAGTCCATGAGCAGTATGGGATATTTACATCTTCTGATACCTTCTCTAGTCTCCTTTTAGCAGACTTGAAGTTTTCATTATACAAGTCTTTCACATGTTGGTTAGATTTACCCCAAGATATTTTGTATTATTTGAGGCTATTATGAAGGGTGTTATTTCCCTGATTTGCATTTGTTTTTATGATGATAAACATCCTGTGTGGAGTGAAGTGTAATATCAAAGTTTTGATTTACATTTACCTGATGACAATTGATATTGAATACTTTTAAAAATATTTATTGACCATTTTTATTTCTTCCTTTGAAAAACTTAAGTTATGTGTTAAGGCCTAGGTAGAATGTTAAGGCCTAGGTTGAATGTTACAGACTAGGTACATCATTAAAGTAACTGTTACCTGTGTAGCCTGCCTTTATGCATTACTAAGGAAACTTTCTCATATGCTGTTACTGCTGTTACTAGGATGTTCTGTGCTTTGATGTTCTTGGAAACTAGTCACAATAGAAGTCAATTAGAACTGCTTTGTATAGTTATTCACAAGTTTGGACCTGAACCAACTACCAGGCAGCATTTCCTGAACCTGTGTATGAACTTTTATGACTTTTGCTTTTGTAAGCTGTCTCTGGGATGGACTCCAATATAAGAGAGATATCTGCACCAATATAAGAAGCTATTTGGAATATGACTTCCATTTTGAATAGAAGTTGAGTAAAGTTTAACTTCCCAAGACCTCCCTAGGAAATGACATCCTACTAGGCAGAAAGAGACATGTACATGGGAAACTGACATCCTGGTTGGCAAGTTAAGACATAAATGTTGGGGAAAGCAAGTCCTCTGCCACAGTTGAATATCCCAATCAATGGGAATAGGATAAGAGTACAACAAAGATTTCTAAAGAAATCCTCTATCCCTAAATTCTGATTGATGGCATACTTGGGGATTTTAGGCTTAATAGCCTTATAGGATCTTAATTCAATGTCACAGCTAGCTCCTGAGTCTGGTCTATGGCCCTAGTCATTCAGTCTTGGGATGTAGCATTCGATAAACCATCCTTATTTGACTGAGATCAATGTCTGAGTGGTATATGTGGTGATTCCCAGACCCCAACATTGTGTACCATCTTCAATTTTTATTATTGAGTTGTTTGGTTTCTTAATGTTTAGGGTTTCTCTTTATTCCTTTATATTCTAGGTAGTAATACTCTTTCAGATGTATAGGCATAGAATATTTTTCTCTCATTCTGTAGAATTTTTCACTTGATTAACCTTTGCTATAGAGAAACTTGAAAATTTCATAAGGACCCATTGTAGGCTTAGATTTTTCAAAACGTACGTGAGTAATGGTTCTTAAACACTTTAACCTCCCTTCTAATTCACTACCCACCAGAGGCAGTAGAAAGGAAAGGTTAATAGGGTAAAAGGAGTTGCAGGACTGTTTAAAAAGATTTTTGTGTGATTCCAGTCTTTGTTGTCATGATCAGCAGTTCAGTTCACATAAATCAACAGCAGTAGCTTGATCCACTTGCAAACACTATTCAGAAATCAGGAACAGCAGTTTGATCTAGAGGAAGCCATAAGGGTCTGCCTATTGGTCCAAGTATGCAGAACTGGCAAGAAGCGGCTGGAATATCACAGGAAGTTCTTTGGTGTCTTTTTCTTTACAAAATCACAACAAACAATAAGAATGAATAAGAAAAGGTGAATTAATGTCACAGCATCTTCAGTGAAGACTAGTGTCAGCAAAGCCTAACAAGACCAGTAAAGAGTAGCAAGGGGAACCAATGTCACACCATAGTCCATTGTCTGTTGTGGTATACTTATATCTTTTCCAAACATCATCTGTCCTCTCAAGCTTCTGTTCTAGGAAAACATCACATGACCTTTCTTCAGGCTGCTTCCAGAAAAACACCATGTGTCTGTTCTCAGCAAAACATCCTCTCATAAGACAGTTTCCAGAAAAAAAAAAAATCACAAGACAACCAAGTCTCCAAAGAAATCAGAAATTTTCACTTTAGCCCATTTTACAGTTGCTGCATTTTTCATAGTTAAAGTCTTATTCAGAAACTGTTATATCTATATCTTGAAATATTTCCTATATTCCTATATTTTATTCTAGTGGACATATAGTTTCAGGTTTTGCATCAGTCATATGATCCATCTGGATTTGATTTTTTTATGCAAGGTGGCAAACTTAGGAGCCATTTATTATAAACCCTTCCTTCACAATTAGCTTTGAACTCAACCTCAAACTTTCCTGGAAACTCAAACAAAGGAAGCATCACAACTCCTCTTCTTTCAGATTTAAATTACCATATTAAAAGTTGGAAATTTCAGGCTTTGTTAAGGTCCATTAAGGGCCTGTTTAAATTAATAGAGTAGGAGTTCTACCTCTGGTCATGGGTAGAAAAAAAATGGTTCTCATTTTCTCTGTAGATTAGAACATTATATATACTATAGTTCCCTTTATTAAGAATTAAGTCAGCTGCATGGGTCAATCACCTTGCTAGAAAAACCTCACAAATGTTTGTTTATTCAACTCAAGATGTATAACAAAGATATGAGTAATAATTATCTTTTTAATAAGATAATGAATTTATACCTTCCAGAAGCTACATATGTTGCAGGATATTTATTCATACCTTTAATCTCGAACATTGTAGGCAAGGTTAGTTTATAGAAGGAAGCAGCCATGTTTGAAAGTGACATCTAATTGGGGGAGAGACAAAGTGATGAAATAGAGAGAAAGTTGACAGAATTAATTAGAAATAGGATATGCCCATATCTCACATGGACATGAAAACGAGGCCAATTAAGAGAGCACCACAGAAATGATGGGGACTGCAGGAGAAGGAGTAGGGGGTACATGAGGAAGTGGTTTTACTGGGACAGTTGTATAGAGAGAGGTTGCAGAGAGAGAACAAGCTAGACACTGGTGGAGATAGAAAGAGCCAGAGAATGAGAAGGAGCCAGAAGATTAAAACAGATTGCCAGAGTTGGTTTGAGGCCATGCACAGCAATTAATTGAGAAGCTGAGAAAAGTCAGATTGAATCAGTCAGCTTGGAGAGGAGTTTTGAGCCAGAACAACTGAGTTGGATCAGCCAGCCAGAGCTCAAAAAGACTAAGAAAGGGTAAGCTTACTCAGCAGTAAGTCTCAGAGGCTGAAAACATTCTAGGCCTAGATTAGGTTGTATGGAGGCTAGAAGCTTCAGGAGTAGGCTGAAGGTTAGCAGACAGAGGTGATAACTCTGATAACCTCAGAGATGACAGCTACATTAGGAGAATAAAAGTTATAATTACATGCATCCCTTGATGCAGTTTCTTGATGGTTTTCACTGTTGAAATCTACCTGATTTTGTGAGTTCTACCTCAAAAAGCATAACTCCTCCAGTTCTATATCTTATTTAGATAGAAGCTCAAATAAGATGCTTGTACTTGTAAGGGTTCAAGAACCACAAAGGAGAATATTCCAGGCACTAATAGTATGTAAAAGCAAAGAGTATTTATTCTGCAGAAATCCAGCATGCAAGAGTATACCATTCACCAGGATAAGACAGAGTTGTGAGCTTACCAGCCTCAATTTAAAGCCAGTTAGGGGAACTCCAGGGAGGAGATGACCTTTATCCTAATTGGTTGGATCTATTTGCACAAGTTTGAGTGTCTCTGGGATTGGATAGAGCTCCAGGGACATTCTAGGGGAAGTCCAGACACTGCTGCTGACTCATCCTGATTTTGTTTGTTTGTTTGTTTTGTTTTGTTTTTATTTTTTCCCTCAGGGCAGATGGTGAGGCAGCTCCTGATTGGCAGCCACAAGGGCTACGATTTTTCCAGTAAACTGGCTTTGTCAGACTTGTCCAATTCTGGGAAACAGAAACTTAGGCCTAGTCTTCTGAACTGGTGTCTTGCAGCCTGTCATGGAGTCAGTCTAGCTAGACTCTCTTACACTGATATTCTTTTCATGGAAACACTTTCTCTCATAGTTCTTCATGTTGCTCTGGCAGACATCTATTACTAAACCTTCCTGATTTCCTGGACTTTTACTCAAAAGTTGTTGAGATCGCTCTTCCTTTTACTTTTATATCTAGGTCTGCTACTCTGTTACATTCACACATATGTCTTTTCTGGTACATTATCATGCTGGCTGGTTTTATTAGTAGGAATTTGCAATACACTTCAAAACCAGTTGTTAATATTACCAACTTTATTTTTTTCTGCAGCATTACTTTGCCTAGCCAAGATTTTTCTCTACTTTCAAACTATAAGGTTGAAAGAAACCCCACCGCACCCAGTTCTTTCCCAATCCCCTCTCTCCTATCCCCTATAACCACTCATTAAGCCTTACTGCTTTTTAAAAATTGCAATATGATTTGGTCTCAATACAAACTCATAAAGCAGAAAATGGCACATTTGATTTCCAAATCCCCTGAGACTGTAACAACTTCTTGGATTTCACAATCAAATGATCTGAAAATCCCTTTATCTCTAAGCGTTTTTGTTCTTTGCTTCCAAAAATTTCTTATCTTTAAGTCTTCTTTACTGTTCCTTCTTCTCTCTGCCTCTGATCACTGAGTTCAGTTTTACAAATAATTAAATGTCTTTGGGTATAGGTAATATTAAAATATTTTCACATGCTGGTTTACTTCACTGAGGAAAAAACTAGCTCTAAAAATGGGTATGGTCTGTCTTCTCTAGACACAAGCATGTTTGTTTAAAGCTTTGCCTAAGTCTCTGAGTCAGGCTGGCCACTTGACTCTGCAGTGTGGAGGAGAAACAAGATGGTTCACAAATATACTTTGTACTTCCTAACAATGTATTTCCACTAGAGGTTATTGATGTAATGTCAAATGTTTGGCTCCTTGAATTACCCCCTCCCATTTTTTCACCTTAGTTTTGGTATTTAAATATCTATGAATAAGTACTATTAATTTGCTACAGTATACTACATATATAATTTGGATCCAGTTCATGTTTAGAAAAATAAAAGTGTTTTAAGATGGTTTGTTTTATTTTATTTCCTCTAAACTAAGAAGACAATACCAGGTCTCTAAGATATTTTAGATAAGGATGGAATTTTGTATGATGACTTTTGTTTTAAGAGTAAAAATAACAAATGAGAACAAAATCATAAAATTTGTTTATAGCAAATAGGACTTACTAACAAAATACATTTGATTGTTAAGGTTTATAAATTCCCAAGGTTATAATAGTCTGTTTGGGATAACAAAAAATACTGATGTCTAAGCACTTACAGTTTTGTTAACTTTGTTAAGTTTTGCTATTTGAAGAAATTGAGTCATATTAAAAAAAAAAAAAAACACTATGATGTTTTCCAAAAGTACATTGTAAAAGGATCAGAAAAAAAGGATATTTCCAGTGTTTCCATGGACTTTATTTATGGTTTAAAGTTTATTTTGCTTCTAAAGGTTTTTATTTAGGTTCAAGTTTACTAGACGATGATTCTCACATCCCTCAAAGGTATGTGTTGAATGTAGCATTTAAGTTGTTTAACGGAATGAAGGAGCAGGAAAGGATGGAGAGGACTTTCCATGATACACAGAAAGAGTTCCTGGCAGCAGCTCTGAGGGCAATCCAGACATGATGGGACACAACCAGCTCTACCTGGAGCTGGCTTCATGTGTGGCGGCACTGATTACTGGGTAAAGAATCGTACTTTACTTTTCCTGCTTCCAGGATCCTTACCCAACTATGGACAGGGAGAACACTGGAAGGTTGACTGCTCCTCTCTGCCTCACCAAGTTCCTCCACAGAAAATTGTTTTGATCTTCTTGTCCTGGTGGCTAAAAGCTGTTGTTGCCCTGGTACCTCAGCCCCCACAACCATGGAGGAGCCTTGAGTGGCTGTGCAGGTACCAGGAAAGTACCTCTTTTAGTAGTTTGTGGGGCTACATGGTCTACAGTTTCTGCTTATTTTGGTAAAACACCCTTCTCAGATCTCTGTGATGACTTCTGACAGCTAGTCCCACCAGCCCAGGGCTATAGGTCCTCTATTCTGTTCACTTGGGAGTTACCTGGTCACTCATTCCTGCATTGTTGTGCCTCATTGCCCCAACCCTGTGCTGGGCAGACATCATGCTTAACATTCTTCTTTTTAGCCAACACTTACTGAAATTATTCCTCTCCTAATCTCTGAAGAAGTTCCTGACCACTGGCTGACAGTAATGCTTTACCTATCTTTCTTCCTTCTTCCTTCCTTCCTTCCTTTCTTTCTTTCTTTCTTTCTTTCTTTCTTTCTTTCTTTCTTTCTTTCTTTCTCTCTCTGTCTCTCTCTCTCTCCCTCTCTCTCTTTCTTCCTTTCTTTCTTTCTTTCTTTCTTTCTTTCTTTCTTTCTTTCTTTCTTTCTTTCTTTCCTCCTTTATATCCCAAGTGCTGCACCCCCTCTGTTGTGTTTTATAAAAAGATAAGGGAGAGAAGAAATATGTTTGTTGCATGTGCAATCAGGTGTCGGGGAAGGGGTTGTTTCCATGGGCACATGCTGAGGCATCCCTTCCCCCTGAGGGACCAGCCACATGATGGTATAATTTAGAATAGAGCTGATTCAGGGCATTGGGAAGGGAGCTGAGAGGGTAGTAGAGAAAGAGAAAGGGAGGGAGGGAGAGAGGGAGGGAGGGAGAGAGAGAGAGAGAGAGAGAGAGAGAGAGA